>NC_064602.1:48547068-48644568 GCF_943734735.2 Anopheles gambiae
GTAAAATAATAGAACAGTGTCATCTAACGACGGTAATAACCGGCAATAGCGGGTCGCACTCTAGAAACACTAAACGGAATATACAACAACAGCAAACTAATTTCGCAAAAATCGTCGCACCCATCCCGATTACGTACACATGCCACAGGGTCACGAACGAACAAAATGCACACGTGTTTTGCTTATGTATTTTTTGTTTTTCTGCACACAATCTTCCAGATTAGCCAATCTGTTCGCCGTCGCCGGATGATGGGGCCGGTTAGCTCGAACAGAATTTGCTGTATGACACTTGGCGGGGCACCCGAAGCCCAACTGTTTCACACTTTAAGTTTTCGAAAGAATCGCGGAACCGTTTCCGTTCGCACACGCGACTACAGCACTAAGAACACCAGGACTCGTGTAACTGCCACTCTGGCAAATGCACGTATATTTTTAGTGGAATTTCGCGTGCGCCTTCGAAAAACACAGTGAACACCGCAGGGACAACAGATGCAATGAGCTTTCATTAGAAACGGGCTCGTATATATACTGCACCACCGTTCTGCCGTGCTTCTAGCCGCGAAAGCTTCTAGCACACGCGACTAGCTCGCTAGTCAGGCGGCAGCGCGCGTTCGCACACATGCGCTACGTGCGCGATGTGAATGTGTGCGCCGCCGGGCTGGGTTCCCCTTGTTCTGATTGTGTGCGATAGTGTACGGACAGACAATCGGTTTTAGCTGGTGGGGTGTGCAGCAGCATCCGGCAAAGGGGCGCGGTGGGAGGTCGGGAGGGACTCGTGCGGGATTTTGTCCGCTACACCTAGGATGCATTGAGATAAAACAATATGCAACCTTCCTTCCGTTTTGCTCGCCGTTCTTACAGACAGGCAGCTAAGAAGGGCGGCTTTCCTGTTCTAGAATGGGTACAGTGCTTGTGCAAAGTTGTACAACAGTGGAAGAAATTGATAGAAAATAAGAATTTGGGCTTGTGTTAAAGAATAGTGTGGAACATAAAATGTTTTTTTTTAAATTAGTAAGGACTTTACGCCTTTTCTTTAGTGACACTTTTTTTTAATTTAATTGTACTAATTAAATTAAAATTATCCTAATAAAAATATAACAAACAAAAATTATACAAATTATTAATTAATAATTACCCTATCCTATTAATATTATCCTTAACAAAAATAATTAAAAGGATTCAAACAATAAATTATTATTGCAATAAATATTACCAAAAATAAGAAATATATACATGTATTCCCCGATATACGCTATTAATGCGGATATCGTTAATAGCGTATCTCGAATATTAGTGTAAGGCGAATTTCGAAGTTTTCAGTAAAATTATACCTAAATTTTCGTATAATTTTGCTTCAAATAGTAGGTTTTTGCTACTAAATTAGTTATTTGATGTGATTTCAAATGATAATTACAATTTTGTACCTTTCAAAATAGTCGACAAAAAGGGAAATTTGTTTGGTTTTTGACATTTAATGTAATCAGTATAATTAGTTAAAACAACAAATTAAATTATTAAATTAAATTAAATCATATTTAGTCAAATTAAGAAAAAAAAAGTATAACGAAATCACGGCTACCGCGTACAGCGTACATCGGGGAATACCTGTAATTTTGCAAGAAAAAATAAAAAAGTTTTTTGATCTTAAATAATAAAGTAATATTATAATCTGGCCGGTCTCGTGGTACAGTCGTCAACTCGTACAACGTAACAACATGCCCGTCATGGGTTCAATTCTGCTATGGTAACAATAAGTCACTGAAAGCCAAGCTCACTTCACTAGTGGGTACTTGGCAGGCCTTGACCGACAGCGGTTGTTGTGCCAAAGAAGAAGAAGAATATAATAATATTGTTGAATACGACCTTTCAACAGTTTTAATGACACTTAAAACACTTTAATCCAAAATTATATTCAAGTCAACATGTATGTTTGGTTAAATACTAGCATCAAAAGATAATAAATTAAACAATAAATAAAGCATGTGTGAAACAAGAAACATGAACAAATCCACCCCATAAAGTAATGTGCTGCGCGTGTGCCAACAACTTTTATTGCACACTGTAAAATAAGAACGAGAACGGTTTTTGTTTTTGTCAAGCCTCAAAAAAGCCTGTTCTCCCTTTCTTTTTCCTTGTTCTTACGTTCCCACCGCAATGCCAATCACTTTGCTTCGTCCATGTTTGCACTTTTATTCCTTCGCAAGATATCGGGCAAAGCATACATATGAAGCCAATAATACTTTCCGGTGTCTGCAGCCTCGCCATATTCCTTGCTCTAATTTTCAAAACGAAGCATAACGTACGACTAGTTTGTTTTGTGTTTTGTGGCCAGGAAGATGGATGCCTATGCGGAGGGTAAAGAGAATACCGAGCAAGGTTCGTGAATGTTTCAAGAATATCATATTACCTGTACTGGTTTTAGAATACAACGATTGTATGCTATACATTGTACACAGTTTATGCGGCAAAATCTGCACATTACAGCACACAAAGTTTTAGAAACTATGAAACGCACATCGCACCCATTAAGTGCAACATGTACACATCATTGTGTTAAATGTAACAGCTCAAAGCAGATTAAATTATCCTTACTCTAAAGCATGGTTTTACAGCAAAGAGAAACAAGCACAATGAACACCAGCAAGGTGTAAGCGTACACCGACACACGGTGGTAATTAATTCGTTCCGATACGATAAACATTCGATATGAAGCGTTTAAAGTGGAAGTGTCCGAAATCTGCCTGGTTGTTCCATGCGACTCCAGCGATCGAAAGATAAGCGCGAGAAGAGTAATTCAAGGTACTTCCGCCCATGTCTCATGTTTCCCTCGCCCGAGTAAAACCATGACATTGACAGACCATCCGATGTGGTTGTTTTATGTAGAAACTCTAAAAAATCCTGTCCCACGACGGTAAGCTATTTTTAAAACCGCAACAAAGCCTTGAACGAACGAACCTACCAGTGCACTTCTGGCACTCCCGGGCGTATCCCCTGCGTACGGTCAACACGAACCGGGCAGGGAAGCAGGGCATTCGAGTTGCACTTTGTTTTTATTTATGCTCCAGTTACTACTATTAAACTCCACTGTTTGACTTTCTCTTGCTTACCTCACTGTAATAGTTTTGTGTACGTCAATACAGACGGAGTGTCCTTTCCCTGGGGAGAGGGTGGCGAGTTATCGCGGTTCTTTTAAACTCATAAACGCAGTATGCAACATGTTTCAAACACTGACTGACGGGATGATTTGGGGCGGGTTGAAGGAACGAAAGTAATAACCGATTTCATTGCACCATTTTTTTTGTACGCCACCATCCGACAGTGGCCGCTTCCAAATCGTCACTATGTATACTACTCGGTCCACGTTGCGCGATCGCGTGAGCAGAAACCAGAATGGGACACTGGCGAGCAATCTGCATCAGTCAGCCTCAGCTGGTTGATTGATGGTTAGAGAACCGTTGACACGGACAGACAGAACCGAATCATCTCGTCTCGTCAATGTTGTTGGCCATCTGTGGGATTTGACTCGACGGGAGCGGGTTAGCAGGATAGCAAGTTTTCGGGTGTCGCTGCTGCGCTAAAAATACTACATTTCTCTTCTTCTCTCTATCTCTCTCTCACTGTCTGTGAGTTTTCCGCGCAAAAATCGGTTCATCTTCCAGCTGCTATCGGTACCTGGCTATTAATAGTTTTTGTAACGAACGAACAACGACGGAAGGTGCAAACCAGTGGCGCGAATAGCCTGACGCTACCGCAATAGTTATGATTGACAGAATAAGGACGAAGTACTTTGTTGTTTGTAGTAGCTTTTAGTATGTCCGGGTTTGATTGCCTTTTTGATGCAATGCAATTGCATCGGCTCTAGCGCGTGGGTAGAGGACCGGTAGTGCGCCGGGATGAACTACAGTGGCAAATGTGCAACGATGAATAGTACGATTCAGCTTCATTTAAACCATTCTCTTTATTAATTCCTACTCTGCAGGATAGTCTGCTCGTGATGAGTTTTTGCATTTGCTTTTCATCTTTGCTTTTGCGTTGTTGTTATGAAACCATTCTATTTCAGATTACCCCCTTTCAAATGTATTAGAACTTTATGTTTTTACATTCTATTAGTTTTGTTTTGTTTGTTAAGATATTCTGAAATCAGTTGTATTTGTATTATAAAAAGCACATCTTTACTTAGTTTTACTTATTAACTTATTACTTGTTATTTTTCTTTACGTATTAACTTTATTAAAGATTCTTAGATGGTTGGATTTTAGATCCGTTTTGAAAAGATGTATTTTAAAAGTTATATGTTTAAATTATGCTGATTATATTGATTTTTATGTTAATAATTTTTGTTAAATGTAATTTTACATTTTTTAAGAAACACTGCAAGCAAACCTTCTTTAAATTAATACAGAAAAAATAAGACTACAAGTTTGGCATCAAATATAAGGATATAATCTACTTGTTTTTTGCATTACAATGTTGTTTATTTGTATTTTAAGTTTTTATTTAGATTCAATACTAATCCAATTTTCACAACGTTTGTATAAAATATTGTTTCAACTTTTGTTAAAAAAGTAACTAAAAATCAATATTTAAAAAAATATGTTTTACATTGTCATTGCATTGTTTCGCGTCTTGTTTCTGAAACTGTAAACTATACGTTAAAACAATACGATCCTTTCCCCTTTTGAATTATTAACCATGTTTATTGCCCCATATGCAACTGACGTGCACCGCCCGCGAACGGTGTCATTGTCCATCGCACCAACGAGTCAGCTGATAGCGAATGAAGGGATAAGTAAACTGAACGCTCAACCTTGTGCGCTAAATAAACGTGCAATGTCGCAGACGGAACAGGTTGGCGGTGACTATTTTTGGATCAAAGGGAAATTCTGCTCCGATTCTTATCCGGGTGCAATACGCACTACGGTAACTGGAATCGGCTGGAGCGACTCAAGTCATGAAAAATCATTTCAACGAATGTCACAAGTCCCACGATTATTCCTGCCCCAAAACCCGCTCACAGTGTAGTGCACTCTTTGTCGTGCGAGTGCAATAAGGAGCCGAGAAGGTGAGCAAAGTGAAAAAAAAACATGATTGAGCCTAAAATGTAGCTCGTTTAATTAATTTCGTTGCACTCGTCGGCGGCAGCCGGCCTGCAATTGTTGATCGCGGCGGCTCTCGCAGTAGAATGGAGCAAACTTTAGATGAATTTATCACTAGATTCGGGCGCATAAATTAGCCTACCTTGGTTGGGATCAGTACGACCAGACGCCGCTCCAATCCGACCGTATGTCCTTCCGTTGCTGCCGTGTCGCATGTTTGCATGTTGATCTACGTACACCGGTCGTGAGCCACGCGACCACACCATTAGCGTTGCGCGTCGATCCGCTCCCGGTTCGCATTTAATTTATGCATCTCATGCGGTGACGATATGAAAATCGGAAACACTCCCGTAAGCAAGTGTGCTGGATATGGGAGCACTTATTACCATACAGCCATGATCATCGAGCTTCGAGCACCGTGAGCCGCAACACAATGCTGTTTGATAAGAAAGTACGGGCGAGCAAGCGAAACACCTGCTGCGCTTTGTTGCCTGCTGTTCGCTACGCTCACCCCGGTGAACCTGCAAGGGTGCCCCGGGGGTGTTAATTCATTACCACCAGTGGCTTAGTGCGGCTAATGGGATTAAATGTTTGCGTATCCAGCCGGACCTAATTTTTATTAGAATTGCACACAAACATGCTTTGTTTGACGACTGCTTGATGTAGATTGGTTAATGTTTGTATTTTATCTGCAATTTCTGACCCAATTGTCTCAGTTCAAGATATCTGAACGTAGTATGAATCTTTTTTACTTTTCTTAAGCTATGTGGTCATAAGTACTTCTAGCAAATATATCCTCTTCTTTTTAATAACACTTTGAATAGAGAAGAATGTAGATAGCCGCATGAAATTTTGCTAAAATTGCTTCTACACGGACGGACTGGTATAGAGTTTTATCTGCAACACTAATAACACGTATAACCAGACTGGACAGTAAATACTGAATAGTTATTGTATACAGTGAAGTACTCCTTCGCATAACGAGCAGTCTAAATACGCAGAAAAAAACGAGCAATATCATTCGTGTTAAAGGTACATTTTTAGAGCTGATCTGAAATCAAGATCAAGATCGGATAAGAATCGTTTAATATAAATCTATTGCTAGGAGGAGATGTATCGTATCCTTGTGTGATGCATAAGTGTGTGCTATAATGACGAGTGTTATTAGTGCGCTTTTCTGCATCTACTTGTTCATGAAGACGATAGTTACCGCTGCCAATTGCTGTCAGCAGGAGAAGTTTCGTATGACTGCATACATTTATCGAAAAGTTAAAAAAACTGTATTCGTGCTGAAATTCTTGATTCGTAAATTGATATTCTTGATTCGTAAAAAATGTATCCACAACAATTTTTTTATTGTGATGAAACTGGCTTATTTTCGAGGGGTATAAAATGTAGTAGGAAATTTTTAACGGTGAAACAATAAAGTTAATTTTAACAACAATCTTTTCGGGAACTTTACTTTTAAATATTAAAAACAAAATAAAAAACGACACCTTTTGAAGAAAATGGATCAATACTAATCACAAAGAAATTGTGATCTACAAATATCTTTGAAATTATTAGTATTATAAAGACATTTTCCATTTTTGGAAATACATAAACATGGATTGCCATGAACTAGGCATAACTTGGATTGCCAACTTGGATTCCCAGGAACGAGCTCAATAGTAATGAAACGCAAGTATAACAATTTTAGTACAACCAATTTGTGTACTAAATAACTCGCAAAATAATCACTCTTGATTGGAATATCTTGAAAAATCAAAATTATCATTCCCGCCAGCTAATTCGTCTAGTCTGTCTGATGTGCATTAAAATTCCAGCTAGTACAGTAATTGCCGGTGCTAGAGTAATACATTGTTCTTTAAAACATTCCACTACCCCATCATTTGCTATTCAATTAATAATATACTCAACCGTCGACTTGGAACCGCACCAAAAATCGCGTCACTTGAAACCGCTTCCGCATCTGGGAGGATTACGTAAACGGCGAAGAATTGATTGCCGGCCTTTTTAGCGCGTGCATCGATCATGCTCGCCACCATTGTGCAGGTTATCAGGTTGATACGAAAGGGATTGTCTGTTAAAAAATGTAGGAAGGGGGACTGTCACGACACGGCAACGGTCACGGGTGCCACCACGAAGCGCGTGCAACAGTGTACCGTCCCTTCCACCCTATTCCATAAACAGATCGGTTGGTGTTTTGCCGAACGGATATTAAATATCCGCCAACGTGCGTTAGATTGAATTAGTTTTTTTCAGATTAACACTGGGCCGTCGTGCTGAGCTGAGCCGTGAAGAGCTGAGCGTGCGAGTGAAACGAACGAATGTACGACGATAGAAAAACAAACCGTCTGCCGTGATAAATATTGGTTACACTCGCAAGCAGAGCCAGCGACACAGTCCCCGGTTTCGGCTTGCCCTGGGCGAAAGGGACCGCGGAACCGCACGTCAGCACCGGCGGGATCCATCTGATACCCATTAAGGTAAAGGTTTATTCTGGCCGTTGTGGACGATTAGATGTATACTTTTTTTTCTTCCTCTGCATAATCCGATCGCTCGCTTGTGGGACGGGCGGGCGGATCGTAGTTTTCCGTGGGAAATAAGCATCGGCCGTACCAGACTTGGCCGCATCAAGCTTGTTAAACGACGCTGCTCGCTGCCTAGCCCGGCAACGCGATTCTCGAGGGGTAGAACAACATTCACGTTTTCTGCTGGGCGAGCTTGAGGTTCGCGACAGGGTGGGCCACAGTTGGCAACATTCGAACCAGGAAATGGCACATGCGTTCTCTCGTGTCCTTTCACACGGCCGTTTGTCTGTGAATGTGTGAGGTTGCATTAAACGAGGGAAAATTTATATATTTATATTTATATTTATATTAGCAATTATTTTGAAATCTATTCAATCGGTTAGTTTTACAGTAATTTCCTTTCAATGACCGATTTGTGACAATTAATTTAATAAACACCTTTAAACAATGTCTCTGCTGACGAATTCGATAGTAAAAATAGATACATATATCGGTTCAAATTTGTTCAAAATCAACAACCGCATCGATTATCATTAAATCTCAATTCATTTATACCAACAGCTCGTGAACTGGCCGTAACAGTGCGTTGTTTTGGTTCACCCCGAGACAACCGCAGGTACCATCACCGACTGACGCTCGCGTTGCATCGGTATGCTGTGGAACGGACCTGTCTGCTTGAGTCGACGGCATGCGGCGAAGAGAATGTCCACTGCGAGCGGGTCGCGAATCGCAAGAACAAAACAAAATCCAACACACCGATTGCGCCCGCGGGTCGCGACGGGCTAAACCTTCTTAAGCGTGCGGCCGGCCTGTGTCACGCGCCATAATTTCAAGGAACTCCTTCGAAAAGTTTATCACATCGCCATCATCGCCGAACCGGGTCGAACCGTGCCGGGTCGGGCATTTTTGCATGGTCGCCGCATATATGCCGCTACACGTGCCGCCATAATTAGCCTGATCGTCGAGGACGCAAGGAGCGGCAAATCGAGCAGACAGAGGGTAAGCGTATAACCGGAGTGCGGCTGCGGACTGGGAGACGGGTTTGGCGAACAACTTATTTTTCGATCTGCATCCTCTCCGATCGTACAGCGCGGGGACTGGGGAGATTTAACTTTTCGTACAATTTGAATCCACGCGACAGCCAGAGGAATTAATATGCCAGTTCTTTCCGCTGAAACAAGACAGGAAGTGAATCAACGCTTTCAAAATTTATAATGTGTGACATGTGGCACGCGCCCGCACGCTTGATAGACGCGAGAAACAAACAACAGATCGTCACGGGCAAGTATTTTGAAGTTGCTATTGGAAGTCCAGTATGATTAGCCCGTCCAGGCCGTTAGTATCCGCGCAATCGAGTGGGAACGTACACTAAAGGTGCATAAAAAAATTGCTGTAAAATTCAACCTGTCTCGGTGGCACGCGCCAATGTTGTGTGTGTGTGTGGGGGTACACGATAGCATGAGATTGAAATACGACACTGACAAAGTTTTTTGCATTGAAAAAAAGCCTGCTGCTACTGCCGCCTTATTCCCTCCAACGAGCTAACGACAGTTGATCAGCCTAGGGAGTGGGAAGCCCGGGGCAAGGAGCTTTAATGCCCAGGTGGGCGGTAGTGATCGTTTTTTTCTTTCGCTGCGTTAGCTCGCGATTCGAGTTTGACACTCGGTAACAGGCGCGATCGGTACGCGATCGAGCGATCGATTGATCGTGATCAAGTGATTATTTATGAGCAATTAAAGTAATTTTTAATGCCACTTTCCGCTGTTTCCACTTAGCGCGTGCTGGCGGACAGCTGGGTGAACAGTGGTGATAAGCGCTTTTCCGGGCCAAAAGTGGGGTGTAGCGGAAAATTTAATAAAGAATAGATGAACGTCGAGCATACAACTTTTTTAAAGACGTTTATATTATTATAATAAGTGTTTTCCAAAACTTTGTAAACGTTCATAGAAATTATACATTGCAGTGAATCAATACATCTTTTTGTACGCTTTGTAATATTGTGGCCATATGGTAGCTGCTGGGAGGCAATGTGCTTGCAGGTCCAACAATATAGACCCACTAACATTCCGCCCGTTGCATGCCCAATGCTCATAGTTTTGCGAGAAGCGAGTTTGCTATTTAATTACATTTAATTTAGCAATTCCTTTTTGCCGGTCGTGGTGTGGTCGTTTTTTTTCTTCACCCCATTAACTTTTCGTGACATTCGTGATGCGGCGGGGAAAGGGGAGTCTGTCATCACGGCTGTGACCCGATGGTGCTTAAGCATCAATTTCCTGCTTGTTGTTTGAGTTTCCGCACCAGTGTGGTTGAGTGTTTGGATTGTTATCATATCGTTCGTTCAATTGTATTGGAAACATTTTCAGTTATCTCCAGCAGTAAGTGTAGCAGTCATGAATAAACACATAAATGTACACTCTCGATCTTCAACAGGGTTTGCCAAGCCACAACAAAGGGTGCGGTTGGTATCTTGCAAAAAATCAAGACATCATCGACGATGCTGGTTTATTTTCACACGCCTGTCTTTTATAATTGTCTTTTTCTCTACGCATCGGTTGCTGTCTCGTTAAATATGATGCGTTTTTCACGTTTTTGCTATATTTATCTTCAGAAAAGTTGTTTGTCAAGTGTAGCTTGCACAAAGCACATCGAATGGGATAGTTTGTGCGAAGGCACGATCTTTCTATACCAACGCTTCTTAATTTAGCACAAATAAAAAAAGGCTTTAGTTTGATTTTCACTTACAAAAGGGATATTTAATGCAAATTGAAGCTATAATTGACGTTCAATTGTTGTATGAAATCATACCGTATGGCAGCTTCCAATATTTTTACTATAATTTACAGGATTCTGTAAATTTGAGCAAAAAAGGAACTTTATTAAATATTTTTTTTATACGGTGTTCAAAACTTCATACAAAATGCTGATGTTATATACGCAACACTAAAACAAAAAAATTTAATATTAATTATTTTGCTAACCATCAATACAATTTACATTGCTGTAAGCTTCAAACTCCCGGTGCGTAATAGTTACCATCAGATTGAATTTATAAATTGTGAAGATAATAGGTTAACACAATCATTACCCATTCTCCTGCTTGCCTTGATTGGGACCTCCGGTGCATGGAAAGTCCTTCTATAATAAAACAACAACAAAAACCCTATCGTGGATCGGTGTGATTGTTGCTCGCACACGCCGCATTTTATTTCCGTCAAGCCTTCGCTGCGAGTAGATCCTATCCTATCAATCGCTGAGTCGCGTGCCGTTCCTAGCATTTCCTTGCACAAAAAAAGGGGACACATAGAAGTGACATATTTATTTATGTGTCTCAAGTTAGCGATGGATGGATCGCAGCGAGAGAGAAGGCGAGCGGAAACGCTCGCTTGTAACGCGCATCACGACATCACAACGCATGGGGAGCGTTCCCTTTGTAGAGCCACCTGTGCATGGTCGGTCTTTTGGGCTACCAGCCGGATATGCAAGTGTCTCACGGTTGACCAAGCGCCGACTGCACCGCTACAACGCGGCTATGCTGTTAGGCCGGCGCAGCAGTACAGCTGATATCAGAGCTTGATTTCACGCTGGCTCGTCGTGCGGCCCAAGTGAAGGTAGAAGGTCATGGACTTCGATAATCAGTGCTAGCCGCTGTTTCCCGCGGTATCACGGTTCCCGAGGCGCCAAGCGCTGTATGTCGTGGTAACCATTGGATCGGACCGTGTTTAGAGTAGGGCATCGTTGGCGTCATGTCCATTGGGACAGCTGACGTTATTTATAGCATAATCTACCCACAATCCGTTGCCCTCGTCGCACTGCAGCTATGCTGTGATCTCTAATTCTAATTGTAATTCTAATTAATAGCAGCCGGACGGACGGGGCATCGACAGTTCAAGTGCAGAAGCATGCCACACGGTTTGGTGCCGAGTGTGCGATCATGTATAGGTTCGATCGGTTGGTAGCCTCAATTCCCGGTAGCCTGTATGGCGGCCACTCCCCGTTCATTTAGCGCACCTACCGGAGAGCTAGCACGTGGGATTAGAGCATTCCACTATTGGAAGTCCGATAAATCTTGCTGTCGGTGGAATGCGTACAAAAATATTTATGTAATCTGTATGATAATCAGGGTATCGCATAGCCGACGACAGATCGTTTATCAGATTAAAATTTCCCATGACGAATAACGTCGTGGTTGCGATCGAGATCAGCTCCCGGGAATGAGCACCGTGTAATCGGTGTTGGTTATTCACGACTACGATCTCGCACTTTCAGCAGTTTAATCACTTGCTGTAACATTAATGAAACGTGTGGCTTAGTAGATAATTGATTACTATTTAGATGTGTAGCTGGAACTTGCAATTTATAGGCAGTCAATACTACTTTGTTTCTAATTGAGTGTAAGATATGTTTGCTGCCATTTCTCATTGTTTGTGTGTATTTTTTGACACAATAGCAATAACTAATCGCACGGAACGGCTAATGATATTGCCTTATCGCAGGCGGACTCTGATCGGGGTCAGTAAAGCAGTTTGGTACAGGTATCCGTTTCCAGGTATGATAGTAGGAACCACACGAATTCACCAATCAATCTTGTTATCTACCAGCTGTACGAGAAGGTTCGTTTTGCCTGTTTTTATAATCTTTAAACAATTGCTGCCCTAAGATTGGATGGCTGTGGATGGTCTTAGGGATCGGGAAGGATGGTACATTTACAGTAGAAGTAACGTTGTGTGTAGAAATGATTTTACCATCGAATTAAGCACAACCTACATTTAATTGTTGTATAGATCTTGTTGGTTAAATAAAAAGAACCTTAAGTAAAATTAATATATAATTTTTCATACAATATAAAATTCTTCAAATTTCCTAATATTTATCAAGTTTTGGTTATTATTTGATTATGATCATTTACGAATATTATATCAAAATAGTAAATAATATAAATTAATGCTACTACTTTATTAATATATTAAATATCAACAAAATGCAAAATAATTTTCAACACAAGGCAATGGCGCAGAAATCTGGAGTGAATGCTTATAAACAGCCAGACTTACAAACTACGATGATGCCGCCCTGGCACAACATCATTAGACAATCATGTGATTTCCTTTGCAATCATTTTAAATAAGATTCCACCAGGCCAGCAATCTGTAACATAAGGTACAGGCAGCTGTCACACGGCATAAACATAAAAGCGAACGTTGATTTCGTGTATGTAAAGAGCACTCCTTAGCGTTCAGGTTGCTTTGTGAGCCACATCTGCCAAAAGCAGATCGTTACAAAACGTGTGCTTTTAGTATTATCTAGCACCGACACACACACACACACACACACACACACTTACATAGTGTTGAAGACAAGCAAGGAGAAAAAAGTAAATCACAAAATAAAAAGGAAAAGTCTACCAAAAAAAAAGGGCTAACAGTTCAGCATGGTTGCAACACTTTCCCAACGCGGGCAGGATTGGACTGGGTTATGTACTCAACATTTTTCCTCCTTCTCTGCCGGTGCGATCGAAGAAAGCACCATGAAAGTGGTAGAATTCCGAACGAAAGCACAGTTTCATCTGGTTGAAACGAGTATTTCGAGTCGGGTTAGTGGTGCAAGACCGAAAGATGGAAGCCGAACGTGTGAATCTGTATTTCTGTTTGACGAATGGTACAAGGGGAACGTGCCGGGGCGAACACTGCCAGGGTGGAAGGTCAAGCCAAATAAAATCAAATAAAACATTAGTCAGCATTCAGAACGTGTCCGGTGGTTTGGGATGTACCAAGCCGTTTGCCTGTGGTATACAGTAGATAATTTCCTGCGAGATAAACACCCACCCTGGGTGGAATTGGATTTGAGTGAAAGCAAAAGCCCCAGGCTATAGCGAATCGAGCGAAAGGGGGGCGATGCCGGTTCCGGGTACGAGCGACATAAAGGGAATCGCTTAAGGTGACGGGCGGAGGGACAGTGGGACAGTGCGAATGGAAACGAAAAACGAACGACATAGATTCCGGAACCCGCCGGTTCAGTTCAATCCGATCTCAAACCAATTGAAGCGATTTCTGTACATAGCATCCTGGGTCCTCGGGATTGCTACCGTACGATTACCGAACCCTACGAAGTGGGAAATCTTCTTCCCCCGGTGGTATCTCCCCCTATCATTACCGCGCTTATATAAATAAATGCCGGGTATATAAATATTCTCTGCACCCGCTCCTGACTGTGGCTGACTGACTGGTGGCCGCTTTCGCTATAAAATCGAGGGAAACTCATGTCCCTCCATAAACGGCAATCAGCTAGAAAACGTAGTAAAGTTTGTCCGCTCGTTTTCATTTCGCTTGCTCCCTTTCCATCCATCTTTTACCAGCACGTCCGCAGTGCGATGTTGTGGGGAAAATGGGCGCGAAAAGTAACTTTTCAAATCTTCTACATCCTCGTCACTGTGGAACGTGCCACACCATCTATCCCAGGACGACATCGTTATGAAAGACCTAGTCTCTCTCTATGTGTGTGTGTGTACTATTTGGCGATGGTAAAGGATTTTCTGTTAAGCTTGCTCATCGCAGTTTGTTTGAATAGAGCGTAACATCTTGCTTATTTGCATGTTTGCATATTGAAATCTGTATTTTCCTTGCGAACAGACAGTTGGTTTCATCGACATGCGACATCGGGCGAGAAATAGCGGATGAAGAACCATCCCACCAGTTGGACGATCAATCTTGTGCCCCAGGTTAGAATGCTTGTAACGTAGGTACACTAGTATAGTAATAAATCTGAAAACAGCTTTGCCGCATCCGATGTGTGCGAAGGGGTTGGTAGTTTACGAGACCATTACACAGAGCTATCCTTTTGCAATAATTACCCGTAACGTACTAAACGTGCATGTGGAACGATGCGCATCGTTTGGAGAATTTATTCAGAAGGCCAGCACGCGATGAGGATAAAAGACGATGAATTGAAATATTAATCACGGAGCTGTGACACAGTAATTAATAACCGAAATTTGCAGCTCTAGTGCTTCATGTCACGAATCACGATGTTTTAATTTTGCTTTACGATCTTTTTGAGTACAGTTATAGTCGTTTAACGATTTCATTTGCAACGATTTTCTAGCCATATTTTGAAAGAACTAAATCGTATAAACATGTGTATAATATGAATAATATTTATTTGACCAAGTTAAGAACAACATAGAATCAAATCAACACAAAATACTCATTTTTGGGCGCTATAATATGTATGTACGAATATGGTACACTAAAACAATCTTTAAATGTTAGATATAAGAAATTAATGTTGATTTATACATAAGTCTGTTGAATAAATATCAACAATAAGTAGAATAATTGCAATACTAGCTTAATATTATTCTGATTTTACAGATATGCTAAAAATGATACTTGGTTAGTTCTCGCGCTGGTAATAGTTAGCTCCCGCACAGCTTGAATTAATCGAAGAAAATCTTATTGCATTAGAATCCTTCTATCCCATGGTATATGATCTATTTAGTGATCGATTGAAAATGAAGGGTTTATTTTTTTTAAACCTCAAATTGTTCATCCAAATGTGGGGTTTATACATCGTTCCACATTGAGGCTTGAACTGACAATGGGCATTATTAACTTGTGCGAGTTCACGACAGTACCACGATGACAACATCACTTGTTATAAAAAAAAAACTTTAATTCATTTCATAAACATTTTCTCAAACCGTCAACAGTGAAATTTGATTGACAATGAAATTTATAGGGAATGACGAAAGAAGGATGTTTGAAGTCACATGTTATTGTAGTAAACGATTCAAATGGCAGGTGAATGGAATTATTCATTTTCCCTGGTACCTAATGATTGTTTTCTATGTGTCGTATAAATGAATAAATGTGAGTGAAATAAATAAATGAATGAAAGAAATATCTCTGTTACACATTATTTAACGTTCACTGTTTCTCGATCATTAGATTTGGGACCTTTGTGGTGACAGCCACTGTTCAAGTAGTGTGTATGATATGTTTGAGAAATCTTCTAGTTTAGTTAAAATTTAACTAAAAACGAAGATTGTTTCGCAAAGTTTACCCATTATTGCCTTGGTGTTATGACTATCGCGCTGATACTCTGCAACATTTACAAGATTTTTGCATTTTTCCATTTTTGCAACGATGCTCCTTCCTTCGATTAATCTTCGAAAATAATTAAACCAAAGCTAAGTACATCCGGCATTCATCAAATACATACAGTCTTCAGCAATAGTTTTGCTGTGTATAGTTTGCTTGATACTTGTAATCTTGAAATTGACTGGAGGTTTAAAGCACTTTTTTGGGGAAATATTTATCTTAATCACAATCGCCTGTATGCCGTGCATTTGTGATTAGATCACATACACTCATGCCTTAGTGTCACATACACGCTTCCCATTCCAAATGTCAAATATTCACTACTTACTAATTAGAAGTCGCTTGGAAAACATAATCTAATTAAATGGTATGTACAACAACAAATTAGAAAGCAAATGATATGAATGTAGTTAATGTGCCTGTTTTTTTGTGTTATTCGTAGTGTGTGTGGTTAATTTAACGACAATTGTGTATATGAACAGAATCCATTTAACGATAAGCAACGCTTGCGGAAACTACCCCAGCCAGCTTGCACATTGAGCCGTGTTTATATCGCTGCGTAATGAATGACCGTTATCACTACGAAAACACTCTTAACCGCAGGTAACAAGATTGGCATGCTGGTAAACTCAAATAGACCGTTCACACACTGGACTTACCTAAACAATTAAACGATACTGATGAATATACACCCGACGATTGATTGTTCCTGCGGCGGCTGCGTTCCAGTCGGTCCGACACTCGAACACACACTCTCACCAAACTGACCCGCACTGGAATCACGGTTTCGTCGGAAAACTCTTTAGCACCCGTTAGAGAAAAACGTTCTGTACCGTACGCCGGATGAAAGCTCACTGATACCCGGGTTACACAGTTCTGAGGATGATTCCCGCTCCGTGCTCGAGAAGGAAATTTCACCTATAGTTCAGTCCAACGCCCCCTTAACTTATCCACCCGCACCGTGTGGGCTCCACAAATACGGGACGCTGTGTATGCCTCCGCCCAGGGTACAAGTCCTGCCTTTCTTTCAGCACTGTATCTTATGCGGCCGCACTTGACGAAGCCGAAGTCGTCGTCGTCGTCTTCATCGTCGTTGTCATCGTGGCCAGCGTTGCTCCAGCACTGTGTCGTCGTTTTCTTATCACTCTCGCTTATCTCGCTTCCACTCCGCGCTGGAAGCCACGCTGCATCCGCGCACACTTCTATCCTGTTGGAGCAGTGTGTACTAAAACCGAATTTGTGGCGAGGAAAGATGTATCGGGTTTCTTTCGGAACTGTATCAGAAATGTGCGCTCGGATCACGTTTCGCCTGATTGTGGCGCTGGCTTTGCTACCTCGCCATGGGGAGAATAGCTGTGTGGCGGGTGTCTGGTAACGTTGGCACGAGGATTTCGTTGGTCACATTCAGTCCCGAGTTTGTTGCGGTTGTTGCCAAACAACCCGACCCACCCTCCCCCAGGCACACCGGGAAAGGTGGCGAAATAGGCGTTCGAGCCGAACAGTCTGAGGTTTCCGTTAGATTGATCGACCCGTGAAGATGAGTACGTGCTTCGTTAGTGGGTTTGCTTCAAGTATCCCTTCAGTCGCTTTTGCATATACTTCTACCGCCCTTCTGGAGTAGGGTAGTCTTTTTGTGCTCGGATTGTGTGTACGTATGTGTGTGTGAGTGTGTTTGTTGTAATTTTTCCGTTTTCCTTCTCTTATCCTGCTAGTAAAAGCAAGTCGTCACGATGGGGCGGCGTGTTAAAGGACACAGCTGCTACCTTTCTCGACTCACCCACACGCAATTCAAGCACAAAAAGTGACAAACCCTGTACACAAAATGAGCAGAGTTGTACTATTCCCGTACACGTTTAGATGCGCCGTCGTCGAACGATAGTCTAGAACTGAGCCGGACCCTGACCCATCGGTCTGGCTGATGGGGACCGACCACTCGTATGGATTTCCAACGGTTCTGTTAACGCGCCAACGAGGCAACTTCCCGGCAACTGCTAAAATAACAACAATCACGACGACAACACAGCGACTGGTTGGGTTAGAAAAATGCTCTCCCTATCTGTGTCAATTTCTTATGCTCCCTCGCGCAGCGCCCCGCCTCCTCCCCGCGTACTGCTAATCCCCGGGCAGCTCCGGCACCGTATCAGCACCCCTCGTGCTGCGGAAAGTCACAGTCACGAACGTGCTACCACCGATATCGGATATATCGACGTACCGTTTAGGGCAACTCCAAATGGTGCACACCACAAATGCGAGCAGCACACCACGGCAAGTGGCATGCGGGAAGGCGTAACGGAGAACGCGGTGGTCCCAAATTAGCATTCTCGTAGCCCATTTTGGTTGGTGCAGGTTGAAGGGGCTTTTTAGAGTTGGGTGGAAAACTATATCCTAAACAAAAATAGGCCAGCGCAAGGAACGGTCGCGTTTCCCTTCCGTAAGCGAACCTGGCGTTATAGTCCTATTTTCAAACAGGCAGGCTGAATGAATCATCCAAGAAAGTGAAAACCACTACACATTGTGGAGTGGATTTGTGCTTTTTTTTCTGTGTGTGTGTGTGGGACTTTTTATGCTACCAATGTAGAATTGGGGAAGCCACATGAAGTTCGATGAATGCCGTAGCTTAGGCGTCTCGGTACGTATTTATTTCATAACGCAAAAAGACTGATTATTTTTCCGGAATCAATAGTCATATGATCAATGTCAACAATCAATGTCAAAAAAATCTTAAATTTTGTCATTGAGTATGATTTTTATCAAAAAACTGCTACGGATCAACTCTTTATTGCTACAGGATTTTGTCAAGAGGATGAAATGTGTTCTTATTGCCGTCGATTGGCCAAACGTTTGTTGAAAGGTTGCGATAACTTATACAACCGTCCACTTCACGAACCTTCGCGCGCCAACACTCAACCGGCAGACTGAAAATTGATAATTACAAATGTAGTATATCAGCGGTCGGCAAAGGGCAAAATTTACTAAATGATCAAGAATCGCGAGCCAGGCGTAATTTTTTGCTTTTCTTGCATTATACAATTGTAGAAACAAAATAATTCATTGATGCTATCGGACACTGCGATTGCTGATAGAGTTATTTTTTGTAATTATATCGGCCGAACAAAGTTTAAAATTGGAAGCTCCTATTATGAAATCGTAATGTAAAAATTCATAAGTTAAGGATCTGCTGAAAAATTATCGAAATAAATGTACGTACAAACGTACATGCAACTATCGAAATGCTTTTCGAACAAACAAGAGTGGTTTTTTATTGCTAGTTTTAGTTTTTTTTAAACGACCGAAAATTGTTCCTAAAATAGATGAAAATAAAACCAACTGATTTGTGTGGAATTCAGAAGAACTAATTGAAGAAGAAATTATTATCACAAGAAAAATCCATAAATCTTTATCACTATTACTAAAACTTTGTCTTGCATGTATTGCGTTGACGAAAGTCAAATATCTCTCGTCGTAAAGTCGCATGCAAAATTTTTAAGAAAATTTACAGCAACCAGACTTTAATTGACCATCTCTATACTGAATTTTGTATGCTACTTCCTCCATTCTTAAAGACTTATTGTTGTGTTGAAACAATGTTTTTATTACATAGTTCCGTCAGTCATTGCACATTACGATAATTAAAGTTGAAAGATACAACGGTATAAAATATCGTTCTAAAAAAATCTTCAGTGATTTGTATACGAATAGTTTCTTCCAATATTTTCAAATCAGTCGAATCCTTTCGCGGGCCGGTTTGAATGTTGCGGCGGGCCGGACTTTGCCGACCGCTGTAGTAGCTGATACCACCGTACCAATTCAAGCCACTCGAGATACGTGAATCGCTTTTGAATCGCTACGGCTTGTGAATGAAAACGTCATGTCATGCATAAATGAAATGAAAAACAAAAACTTTACCGCTCTTATCACCTCTTCTAATATTTGAAAAATACACAAGCGCACAGTCATACACAACCGCTTGAACCAAACAAAACCAGACGCTACCGAACGTGCTTGATCGC
The DNA here is from genome assembly GCF_943734735.2 of Anopheles gambiae. Classification (NCBI taxonomy): domain Eukaryota; kingdom Metazoa; phylum Arthropoda; class Insecta; order Diptera; family Culicidae; genus Anopheles; species Anopheles gambiae. The sequence goes on from NC_064602.1 coordinate 48,566,805, forward strand.
TCAAGCGCGTTAGCTCAATATGTGAGCCACTGTTGAGTTGCAATACGTATCGAACACGACAGAAGGGCGAACAAAATAGTAAAATAGTGATTTGTTAGAAATTGTATTGTTAACAGCGGTAGATCAACATAATGCTAAGCGGGAAAGGAATAGTCACGTGAGCATATTCAGAAACACAAAATCACTGTTGCGCCGAGTGAGACGGGGATGCTAGGGGCTTATTAGACAACTCAGGAAGATATTTGATTAGTGGAGAGGGGGCGTATACGATGTTATTTCATTCTAACCAAGGCATTCGTAAGTACTTGCTTAATCGCTCATTCCAATATTTATATGTTGCGTTTTGCCATCTTCGAGCCCTTTTTGGTATCTGGTTATCTGCTCCTGGTTGCCGGCTACTCCGCCTGCAGTTAGATCCACAATTGAACATAACTTGTATTGCCAAGACAGACCTAGACCTAACATATAAGAAGAAGAAAATGTTAAAACCTTAAGCAAAGCATAATTCCAATCCATAATTGTAAAAAATCAATAAAAAATGATTAACATATAAAAATACAAATTTTTACACACATTATTTCTTGGTCAACAGATAGAGAGTTTTAGAGAGTATTTCTTTAGTTGCATTACGAATACTCCATATTCTCGTAATAAGTTTGTTTTTTTTTAAATATGAAACAATTGCTTTAGCACACATTATACAAATATTGTTTTATCAGTCTCTTACAGATTTAGATAATATAATCCTGATAATTATTGGTTGTATAATTATGTTTGGCAGTCTATATTGCTATTTATAATGATAGCCTCACCAAGTTTTTGTTGATTTAAGGCAATTCAAAATCATCGGATAATTTTGGACAATATCATGTTTTCCAATGCGTCTGAGCAAACTTTTACAACAAAAAATTTCAAAAAAAAGGTTGGAAATATTCTTTATGATAAAAAAAAACTTTGAAAAGACGGCGTATCAAATTTTAAATCAAATTTAATTTGGCAGCCATTTGAATTTTTCACTGTCCTACATTAAATTTTAGTTCCAGTTTAGATATAATAGCTCTCTGATTACGAAATAGGCCAAATTGATGTTTACCATGCATTTGGCAAATCAAATCGAGAAATCAGCGCACTTATTCAAAGATCTACGAAAGTCATTAACAATTATCTCAATCATCCAAGTGCTTAAGGCAAAAGGATGTCTACGGGGCGTCAAGAAAAACTATCCGTAAGAGATAAATGAAGAATAATTAGAGCAGTTTCGCATACAATAAAAGGAAGTCTGAGAATTGAGAAAGGATTGATTGAGTTTTTTTTTTTCAAAATTATCCGATAATTTTTAATTGTTCAAAATCAACAAAAACTAGGTGAGGCTATCATTATGAAAGGTAGTGCATACGAGCTCCACTAACTAAATCTAACTGATCTAAACAATTACAGCAGCAATCAATTTTAAAAGAGGAAGTTTGAGAAAAAAGTAATGACAAAATCGTGTTTGAAAGAAGCTATAAGGATTGTTAACATTAAGTATTAATTAAGCGGTACGACCGTTTCAGACCGTTCCTCATGAACAAAACACATGTAATATTTATGTATGTGTTGTATATTTTATTTGTGTATGTATGTGTTGTATATATACATATATGTAACTCGTCGCAAACCTGGCCAACGATAAGCTTCGGGCTTCCTTAGGCGCTAGAGATCGGTTATTACGTATGCCCCAAGACCTGAACACGGTATTTGACCTTTTTGAACTTGGAATCTCGACGGCAGTACTATTGTCTCGTCAAAAATCCTGCGCCCTGAAATTATGACCCATTGAGCATTTTTTAATCATTGCGTTAAAATACTAATAATAATAATAATCAAAATAATAAAAACAATAATAATAATAAACATCATCATAATACAAATTCATCATAATAGTTATAATAACAGTTATAATAAGAATAATAAAAAAAAATAATAATAATAGTAATATCAATAATAATAATATTAATAATAATAATAATAATAGTAATGATAATAAAATTAATAAAATTAAATAATATTTATACTAATGATAATAATATTTATAAGAATAATAAAAATAATAATAATAAAAATAAAAATAATAATAATAATAATAATAATAATAATAATAATAATAATAATAATAATAATAATAATAATAATAATAATAAAAATAATAATAATAATAATAATAATAATAATAATAATAATAATAATAATAATAATAATAATAATAATAACAATAATAATAATAATAATAATAATAATAAGAATAATAATAATAATAATAATAACAATAAAAATAATAATAATAATAATAATAATAATAATAATAATAATAATAATAATAATAATAATAATAATAATAATAATAATAAAAGTAATACTAATAATAATAATAAAATAATAATACTAAGAATAATAATAATAATAATAATAATAAAAATAAAAATACTATAAATGATATTAACAATAATAATAATAATAATAATGATAGTAAAAATAATATTAATTATGATAATAATAATAAAAAGAATAATTAAAAAAATTACAATAATAATAATAATAATAATAATAATAATAATAATAATAATTATAATAATAATAATCATAACCATAATCATAAGAATAATAATAAAAATAATAATAATAATAATAATAATAATAATAATAATAAAAGTAAAAATAAATAATAGTTTATTATTAAGGATAATGATAATATTAATAACAGAATCTGACCATATCACTGGGCCGTAGTTTACAAGATACATGATATCTTTTAAAAAAGTAAATTGACGACGGTGGTACAGACGTCAATCTCGCACGACTTCTCATAATACTCGTCGTGGGTTCAAGCCTCGTATGAAGCGTCCCCCACAGCTGAATAAGTCTCGAATGTTAGCATGACCGCGTAGGTCATTACGCCAACAAGAAAATTACGAAGAAAAGAGAAACCAGCACGTAATTGCACTTATTACAAATGTGATAATTCTACACAAACATGAACAAAATAAATAAATAAAAGGTAATGATCGTCCTTATTTACTATTGTACCATTAAGTTTGTATTCAAGTTCATAGCATTGAACGTTTAGACGTATACATTAAAAACAATACAATTTTGCACAATTATTGCGTGTCTTTTAAACTCCCATACTTTCGCGTCTTCACAAGACTCTGTGAATGCGTTGACGCACTGAAAAAATACTCAAAAACTACCTCTACCACTACTCATGATTGCATGTTATTATAAACGCTTCAAAACAGCGTCGGGTAGGTACAGAATGCACTTGTACATGCAGCGTAGTAAGAAGTGTAGTTCGCTGGTTTGGTTTTATTTATTTTATTCAAGTGGAAAGGAAACTTGATGATAAAACATTTTGTCCAGCATTGACCCCTGAGGTTCTTGGGACCTTGAGTATAAAAATAGCTTTAAAAGTCGTCTGTACACGATTAACTGCATCACGAGAGTGCAACGATGCTAAAAATATCCAGAACTGTTCTTAAGACCACCCCTATCAACATTCAATGTCACCCAGTAAACCAATTCGGGAAGTACAATTTATGGAACAGGAACGGCCAAGTTCAAGAGTTCTTCGGGCAAACCGTAAAATGAGCTGCTATACCTAGGTAAAGAGCAGTTCTGGTAAATTAAACGGTAAAAGACAAACTTTTGCAGCCAACGCCAATTTGTTCGTAGGTGTGGACATACTTGAATGTCATGCGAATCAGATACACGGCTTGGTGAATATATTAAACGTTATTTACTTACTTACTTTCATAATTACTTATCAATTGTGCTAGTTTTAAATATTTGCAACAAATGGTAATGGTATTAACTTATAAGTTAAGGTGTAGCCCACTCAACAAAAAACAATGAGTTGATCATTTTAGAATCTAATAAAGAAAAGCATGAATTCAAAATTCATATTTGAAAACGATTATCATACAGTTAATTTTTTCTGCCTTTTTGGCATAGAGATAAAGGGATCATGTCCGTAGCGTGATCAAATCTCCTATGACCCGTACGATCCCATCTTAAGCTAGGCTCTATATAGTTTTTTATGCTGCTGTATGTGAAACAATTGCTCACAGAATGCCAAGCTCATTAAAGACTAAGTTTTTTTTAGCTAAAAAATTATTTGTAACTAAGTAATTATCGAATGAATGTAGGAGTCATCCTTGTGCTTTTATTATTTATGGCATTTATACGAAAAAAACTCTGGGGGACTCACTTGAGCGCAGCCGCTCGCAATCAGGAAACTAATTGTAAATGAATCATTTAACTATAAATTACACCAATTATTGGTTTTATTAAACTAAAAACAAATAATTTTCCTCCTCGTTTGAAATTTCTTTTGAATACAAGATGTGGTCGTACGATTCGTTTAGTATCATTAGAATCATTCTAGTTATGGTGGTAAAGAAAACTTAAAGTAATCGGTATGATTTGTTATTACTTTTGAGACTTATTGCAAACGGAAACGATTTTTTACAATCAAAGTAAAACTGTAATCAGCATGTAATATTAACTGATGAAAATATGTTACCAATTTTGAAATATTTCATGGTAAATTAAAAGCTAATAAAACTCTGATAACTTTTAAGCAATACAACAATGCCGTCCCTCCTGACTAAAAAAAACTCTGATAACTATACCAAAACTACTATTTTATAATGTTTTGAAATTATTATTGTTTGGTTATGGATATGAGATCGAACATGATGATTCTAATGACTATAATATCAAAATAAATGGATGCAAAATGAAATCAAATAAAATGCATTCCTACTGTATAAATCAGTAATGTAAATAGTAAATTATACTTTCAATTTGATAGGGTTCAGAATCCGCAGTAACTATCCGCAGTACATAATTATCAAAATACACGAAATTGAAGAACGCAATTTCTTTTGAATATTGCTTAAAGTAGTTGGAATATGATTGAAGCTCTTTAAGAAAAGGTCAAATTTGAAGGTGCATTGGAGCAAATATCTTAAACGTTTTAATCCTTCTTTTTTCATTTATTTTGTGTTGGTTCCACATAATTAGAACGCCGGTATATTTATTGAAAGAGTAAAGTAAAGTGTTATATATTTAACCCTAGATGAATCTTTCTAGCTGACGGTAAACGATTGGAGGTTTAAACAAATTAGAGCACGTTTTAAATGTATGAAAAATAAGCAAAAATTTTGCATTAAAAACTTATGTTTTATTTTATCTCCTTTTATTCAACACTAGGGCCGGTCTGGTGGTAAAGTCGTCGACTCGTACGACTTAACAACATGACCGTCATGGGTTCAAGCCCCGAATAGACCGTGCCTCCATACGTAGGACTGACTATCCTGTTATGGTAACAATAAGTCACTGAAAGCCAAAGCTCACTTCACTAGAGTGGGGTACAAGGCAGGCCTTGACCCGACAACGGTTGTTGTGCCAAAAAAGAAGAAGAAAAAGATTCAAACTTTCATTATAATGCTAGAAATTATTAATGAAACATACCTCAAGTTTTTAAAAGCAATCGTGTTATTATTTTTGTTGCATTCAAAATCACATGTAAAATATTTTATTTTTTTTTTTTCAATATTTCTCATCTAATTTGATACTTCGTAAATCAGACTCATCTTACTACAGGTATTGTCAGACATTGTGGAGAGAGAAAGATTAACAGCAATAGGGAAGGAGGGCACGGCTCATCCTAGCAAAGGAGAGCGCAATTTAGATCGTAAGCACAATATGAAATGGTTGATGAGCGTTTTTTATTGTTTTATTTTTTTATTTTGCACGACAAAAAGTTATCACGAGTGGGCTTAGCTTTCAAACTTATTGATTACACATTGCAGGTTAGTTAGACCTACGTATGGGGGCACGTTCCATTCGGGTCTTGAACCCATGACAGGTATGTAGGTGACATGGCTCATTTCAAAGTACGGCGATGGGTTGAGCATAAAATTGATTATAATAAAAAAAATCTAAAATAATAATATTCAAGGTTCATAAATTACTACTGGTCGGACCGTCTAGTGTACTATGACTAATCTCATCAAGGCTACTAAAATCAGTACTAAGAACCCACTTTTTGTGTAGCTAGTCATCTTGGTTATAACAAAAAAAGGATGGCCAAGCGCCACAGATTAAGCTCAAAAAGCTGGAAAATATAATAGTATTGCTGTCCTTTTCTTGCACTGTGTTTCGACAAGGTAAACTTATGATAACCTATAAAGCCTTCCAACTTTCCGAGCAAAAATCTTTATGAATGGTCTATATGCCCCGAGTTACGACCCCCTCGAGATAATCACAGATACGACGAATTTGATTTTGACAGTTAAAAGAAGTCATTGACAAGAAATTGATGTATGTTTTTGAATTTCTGGGCTGATAACCGTTACAAACACATTTCCAAAGATTCGAAAACTAGCCGATCTTGTATATCTGCATTGTGTACGACTTTTGGAATTTAATTATAACATTATCGAACATATATTTAATAAAATATACGATATCATAGATTCCAACTCTTCAACTTCGATTATAGACTTTATATTCATAGATATTCGACATACGAATTTTTCGACTTACGTCTTGCTTTGGGACATTTTTTCGGTCCCAAATACAGTCGTATCTCGGGAGACACCTGTATCCATAGAAAAAATACGAAAGCTCCATAGCTTCACTGGTGTGTTCAATAGATGGCGTATTACAACTTGTCATTATATTGCTGTCCTTTTCTCGCAAATGTATTTCACTTAGCTTCATCTAATCATGGCCGTCTAACTATCCGAGCAAATATGTATGTTAATAGTCGTGTGGTCAAATACATGGGTATCAACACCATCAACCGTTATTCAAATCTCACTTGCTTCAGTGCTGCTGGTTTCCGTTGGAGTTTAGTATTTAAACAATCGTATCGCCGTTCTAGTTCTAGCGATGCATAACTTCAATGCGAAACCATACAACAGTACAGAGGAAATGAGAAAGCTCTCCTCCAAGCGATGAAGCTCAACTGGTTGGGGTATCCCACCAACAGAGAGCACCACCAGCTTTTTCGCTATTTTTAGAATGCATGAGTCGTTTGCCGTCTGCTAAACGAAGTCTTTCTATATTCCGTTTAGGTAGAGAACTTGAGTCGTTTAGAAGCCGTTTAGTGGTCGTTTAGTGGATTTGTGGCACTTGGGTTTGCTGTTTTTAGAATGCATCAGTTGATTGCTGTCTGCTAATCGAAGTCTTTTTATTTTCCGTTTGGGTTGAGAACTTGAGCCGTTTAGAACCCGTTGAGTGGTCGTTTAGTAGATTTGTGGCACTTGGGTAGGGATTCCATCTGTTGTGGGATACGAAAAACAGCGGAGGTATCGTTTCGAAAGCTTTCATTTTCTCTCTTTGGATGGTTTGAGTTGATGCAACGATAGATCGGACAAAAAGTACAGAACCAAGCGAGAAATGATTGTAGGTCGATATCTAGACCACAAGACCATTTCAATTTATTTTGCTCGTGATGCTAGATGATTGGTAAAAAGTAGACAGAAAAATAAATAAAATGGAAAATAGCTGTGTTGACGAGCCTTTAGCGAAAGCCGCATGCCAAAACACACATACAAAGAAACTGGTTCAGATATTTTTCGATTTTCTTTATGAATTTTCAAATTCGATATTCGTAAAAAGCAGTCGACATGAAACGACTCCATTTGTAAGCAGCCCTGAAACGCATCTGTCATTGCGGTTGTCAAATAATCTTCCTTCTGCTTATGAACTAACCTGACCATTTAATGCTTGTTCAGGTTGTCACCAGTGTGGCCAGATTATTTTGGCGGTTTTCGGTAGGCGCATCAAAATTTTATCGGTAGTTTTCGGTAGGTTAAAACTCGAAACTTTACTCGAGTTGAAAGAAGTGAATGCGAAAGAAGTGTTAAGCGTGATGGGGGGGGGGGGGGGGGGGGGGGGTGGTACTAATGCGCAAAATTGAAGTTCCATTTCAAAAGAATATGCATCCTTTACTTAGGATATGAATTAGATTTGGTTCAGCGGTTACACAAATGAAGGTCTTTCTGAAGTGTTGATCTGAAAATGGTACTAGGAATTCTAAACCAAAGAATAACTAAGATGCTCATTCTTTTTTCTCAGTAGTGGCAAGTTCTTTTTCTTGGGGCTCCACGCGACCGCTTAGGGCCACTGCAGTGCTCCATTGGATACGATTTTATCGTACGTGTTGTAATTTGATTTTCGCTGGATTATTTAGATTGATTTGATTGTTTGGCTGAGTTTCATCGTTCAATGATTACAAAAAATTGAGATTTTTTCCTTCAAACCCAAATATATATATACATCGGTATTTCTGGTCACTTTGCCCACAGGGCAAGGCGAGCTTTTGGCGGCCACCGTCGCAAAACCGTCGCAAAACGTCAAAACTGGCGTCGCATGTACTGCAAACCGACGTCGCCAGCGAGCGAAACTCGCAACGATTTCGAGGCGCTGGCGACGGTCGTTTTTGACGTTTTGCGACGGTTGTTGACCTTTCGAGCGAGCTTTTGCCCTGCGGTCCAATGTGACCAGATTATATTGGCAGATTTCGGCAGGAGCACTGTTGAGAACGCAACCATTTAACCGTCTTGTGTACGACCAAAAAACTTTACGTAATCGTACAACCGCCTACACGGGTAGGCCATACAATTTGTATGGAAGAATGATGTTTTTTGTGATTAAAAGAGTATGGCTGGTATTATTTAATCCGTTCGTAGCGGGAACGTACGGCGCTCACATGAAATTATAGGGATGGCAACACATTTCTTGCGCCCGGTCCTACAACGCCGCGGTGAATAACTGTAGCAACGATCTAGTACGTTAGGAAAATGAGTGTCGGGACATACGCCGCCGCTACGAACGGATTCAATAATACCAGCCTATATCTTTTGAATTTGTAGTAAGATTTGAATTAAAACTGTCTTATAGGTTCATAATAATGTTTTATAACATATCGTTGTAAAATTAGAATTTTAAAAATCCTATCAATATTTATTTTAATCAAAAATGTGCAGTAACTCCAACACCCCAACCGGCCTTGCCGCATGTTTTAAGTGGATGCTTATGTTTTTTCTTTTCTTTCAAATGTTGTATTACAGTTGTGTACAGTTAAATTTTATTGCATGATGTGTAACAATATTTTGAAATTAACACTGAAATCATCTCTTTTAAAATGATACCAACCACTACAGGCAAACGAAATATAATTGGCTGAAAGTTAACACATACATTCATACTTTTGTCATAGTGTTACTGCCGAATAGGAATGGGTGTTTTGGAGTGCACCAATGGCACCCACGGTTCCAGAGCCAGATCTACACCAACAGCTCCAGAGCCGGATCCGCACCAACAGCTCCGGAGCCGGCTCCGTACCAACAGCCCGGAGCCGGCGGCGAATCAATGGCTCCAGAGCCGGCGATGAATCAACGGCTCCGGACCAACGGCTCTGGACTAACGTTTCAATAGTTTTATGTTTAGAACTTTTGTACTTAAATATTTTATTACACTCATACAACATACAAAATAAATAAGATACACAATACACTTTAAAATAACAAGTGTGGTGGCCGCCCACCAGCCGCACCGAGCGCCCCTACCGAGAGCTCCTGCTCGATCGGCTCGCAAACACACTCTAATTGTGCGCTCGGCACACACTAAGCCTTGCGCTGCTTAGTGTGTGCGACAGTGTGCGTGACACACTGTCGTTCCCCTGGACGTTGACCGGTGGCAGCGCAACTGCCACAGCAAGTCCAGGGGTCGGCACGGCTGCCCACAACAAATAGAGACGGCATTGTATGATAGCGTATAAAACGAATCTATCATCTCGCAAGTGTAGAATATAACACCCGATGTGATTGTGTGATTGTTGAACAATGTTCAAAACTTATCGATTTTTTTATAGATTCCTTTCAACATTATTTACTCAGCTAATTATGGATATTCCTGTTTTAAAAAATATTTAAAATGATTGTTTTGGTGCAATCTGTAAAAACCGGCTCCGGAGCCGTGAACGTGGAGTAGTTGGTGCGGAGCCGGCTCCGGAGCAGCTGGAGCGGAGTCAGCTTCGGAGCCGTGGGTGCAGAGCCGGCTCCGTTGGATTGGAGTGGAGGAGGTTCCGAAGTTGTCTGGAGCCGGTCGGAGCCAGTTTTTAATAAAACAGATTTTTGTGTTTCGGACTGGTGCACAATTGAGGATACTAAAGGACACACGCGGCTCTTCTGTATCAATCGCTATATTCTAATATAAATAATATACAGTAGAACGTCGATTATCCGGGGGCGGATTAACCGGCGGGCGGCTTACCCGGCGCTAGCACCAATCGAACACGACATCGAACATCAAAAATGTATGGGATTTGACATGTTTGTCTTGTTTGTTTGTTTGTGTCTGACAGTGCACCGACATATGATTATATGGGTTTGTTCGTGTCGGATGTCGTGTTCGATTGCTGCTAGAGCGCCGCCTTAACCGTGCGCATAAATGTGACAGCTGTTCAAACGTACAGTGAACATTTGCTGCGATAGTCAACCAGTGGGCAACCAGTTTTTTGTGCAGCTCTGTAGTGTCTAGTGGTGTTTTCGAAATTTATTTTTGTTCATGAACAGTTGTTCATGAACAACAACCTATAGTTATTGATTAAAATAATATTCTACTAACGATTTATCGATTGATTCAAGGTGAATTAATCATAAAACTAGTGGATTATTTAATTTTTATATGAATTTGACATTTCTTAGACCATTATCCGCGCAAATCGATTAACCGGCAAACGCCCGGTCCCGAGCTGCCCGGATAATCGACGTTCCACTGTATATGCTACAAGACTGTTGTGCGTGTCGGGTCGCAGCCTATGATCGAGTGCGAACCCTCGGTAGCCCGATCGCTCCCGAAGCCCTTAACGGCCATTCGGACGTCGGATGCTGTCAGTTCCACGACAGCATCGAGTCGCGGTTACACTGCACTGTTTCTGTACACAACACAGATGAGTATATTTTATAGATCGTCAACATATATGTTTATACAACAAGCAAAACAATTGAAAAATGTATATAACTTTTGAAAGAAACGTAAGTAAAACTTAGAAAAAGACTATTCATCCACTTAAAACATGCGGCAAGGCCGGTTGGGGTGTTGAAGTTAGGCTCGTGTCTGTGCTCCATCGGATGCGATTTTATCGGAAGGCCTGTCAAAATTTGATATGAGATTTGACAGATAACGTCGGACGTGCGATTTCGTAGTACGACGGAATCAAAAATTTTTGATTTCATCGGACGCCGCATCCGATTTTATCTGTCAAACTAAATGTGTGGTGTTTTGTAGGAACAATCTCAACTTAATTTTTCATAATCGTTTTATTATTAAAATCATCCCAATAATCGCAATATTATACAAAAAAGCGTCTGACAGCACGTGCGATAAAATCGCATGCGATGGAGCACAGACACGTGCCTTACTGCACATTTTTGATTAAAAAAAATATTGATAGGATTTTTAAAATTATAATTTTACAACGATATGTTATAAAACATTATTATGAACCTATCTTCTTCTTCTTCTTTGGCTCAACAACTGTTGTCGGTCAAGGCCTGCCTGTACCACTAGTGGGCTTTGGCTTTCAGTGACTAATTGATTTCCCCCCATAGCAGGATAGTCAATCCTACGTATGGCGGCAAGGTCTATTTGGGGATCGAACCCATGACGGGCATGTTGTTAAGTCGTACGAGTTGACGACTGTACTACCCCAAGCGCTACAGATTACGCTTAAACGACTGGAAAATTGAATATCCATAGAAAAAAATGAAAGCTCCACAGCTTCATTGGTTTGATCAATAGATGGCGTATTACAACTCATCATTATATTGCTAATCCTTTTCTTGCAATGTGTTTCGACAAGTTTCATCTTATCATATAGGTGATATATCTTATCATATATCTTATCACCTATATAGCCTTCTAACTTTCTGAGCAAAAATCTATATGAATGGTCGCGTGGTCAGTTACGTGGGTATCAACACCAACGACCATTACTCAAAGCTCACTTGCTTCAGTGCTGGAGGTTTCCGTTGGAGTTTAGTATTTAAACAATCGTATCGCCGTTCTAGTTCTAGCGATGCATAACTTCAATGCGAAACCATACAACAGTACAGAGGAAATGAGAAAGCTCTCCTTCAAGCGATGAAGCTCAGCTGGTTGGAGTACACACCAACAGATAGCGCCACCGGCTTTTTTGCTATTTTTAGAACGCATGAGTCGTTTGCTGTCTGCTAAACGAAGTCTTTCTATATTCCGTTTAGGTAGAGAACTTGAGTCGTTTAGAAGCCGTTTAGTGGTCGTTTAGTGGATTTGTGGCACTTGGGACGAGACCGGCTCAAATTATGAACCTATAAGACAGTTTTAATTCAAATCTTACAACAAATCTAAAAGATATACTCTTTTAATCACAAAAAACATCATTCTTCCATACAAATTGTATGGCCTACCCGTGTAGGCGGTTGTACGATTACGTAAAGTTTTTTGGTCGTACACAAGACGGTTAAATGGTTGCGTTCTCAACAGTGCTCCTGCCGAAATCTGCCAATATAATCTGGTCACATTGGACCGCAGGGCAAAAGCTCGCTCGAAAGGTCAACAACCGTCGCAAAACGTCAAAAACGACCGTCGCCAGCGCCTCGAAATCGTTGCGAGTTTTGCTCGCTGGCGACGTCGGTTTGCAGTACATGCGACGCCGGTTTTGACGTTTTGCGACGGTTTTACGACGGTGGCCGCCAAAAAGCTCGCCTGACCTGCGGACCAGTGTGGCCAGATTATTTTGGCAGATTTCGGCAGGAGCACTGTTCAGAACGCAACAATTTAAATTTAATCAATTATTTTAATGATTATCCTACTAGCAAAGAGAATGAAAAAGTGTGCGACTTTCAGACGAGGGGCATGTAGAAGCAGGGGGAGACGGTTGGAAATACACGGAATTACGCAGAGCCGCGAGCGTGTTTTGGTTTCCACACAGTTTTTGCACTCACACAATTACACATGTGTGAATTTGTGCGTTCAATTTCAGCCTGCGCGCTCAGTTTGGTTTTCTCCTAGCGGCATGGTGGTATCGGTGTCTCGCTCGCACTAGTGCAGCTTGTTCGGGAAGAAACGGAAAGGAAGGGGTATGAGGAAAATACAATGAAACAGCGCGAGCGAGCGTTCTTTTCAGTGAGAGCGCCTCGTGTATTTTAAAGGCATGCAAGAGAGCGCCGGTCTGATGGTACAGTCGTCAACTCGAACGACTTAATAACATGCCCGTCGTGGGTTCAAGCCCCGAATAGACTGACCCCCCATAGGTAGGACTGACTATCCTGCTATGGTACCAATAAGTCACTGAAAGCCAAGCCCACTTCACTAGTGGGTACAGGCAGGCCTTGACCGGCAGCGACTGTTGTGCCAAATGAAGAAGAAGAATGAGCAAGAGAGCGCATTCTCCCTGTGGTAGCGCTCCATCCGCCATTCATTAATTATCAGCCCAAAACAACGGACTTCGGATCCGATCTAGGGCCGGACCCCCACCGTGTGTTTCTACCTTCCCTTCGCCTGAAAATTTAATTCTCTTTTTCTGTCAGGTGAGCTTAAACCGCGGACAGCGAGATTCAAATTCAAATTAAAATAATTTTCTTTGGCGAGCAATTCTCGGAATCCCCACAACTGACATAGTCTACTTATTATGAACATTAAATTTTAACGGATAAAAAGTGCCAGGCAAACAAACGTGCATCAGCGCGTTAAGTAACAAATGTGGTTAACAATCCTTGAAATAGCATCCCAAGCGCCACAGATTAAGCTTAAACGACTGAAAAATCAAATATCTGTGATTTTCGGTAGGATAAATGGAAAATCGGTAGTTTTAGGGCGGTCATCTGTGAATCGGTAGGCATATAAAAAATCGGTAGGAACACAGATAAATCGGTATTTCTGGTCACTCTGTTTGTCACGTACACGCGTCATGGTGTTAGTGAGGGCCATCTTTCTGACATCCACCTCGTCGTTCGTCGAATTGCCGTGAAAAAATTGCAAACGCCCTGTGAAAAGTTAAAAATTTAAGGCCATAATCGACGATATTTGTGCTTAACCTGTGATAAAAACATAGATTTGCCGACATTCGTAACAAAGGCCGATAGATTGGTGCAAACATCGTGCTCTTGAAGCTGAATTCTTCGTTTTCGTGAGGCATCTGAGAACAAGCCCCGGACGGAATCGAGCAACGTCAGGGGAAGTGAAGGGGAACGATTAGAAGTTGAAAATTTTACCTGTGTCAGCAGCAATAGAATTCAGCTTTTCTGCGTAAAAAACCCTTTGCAGTAAACCAGATCTAACGCAGCGATGGGTCGCAAGAAGAAAAAGGCGTCAAAGCCTTGGTGCTGGTATCCTTTTAAAAAATATTTACATTTGACCGATTCATCCAATCGTAAATGGCTTCTGATAGACGGCATCGTCGAATGGAAGAGCGTTTTTAGGGTGATTGTTTAATATTTTATCTTGCTGCAAGTGCATCCCACTCCGAAATCGAATTTCACCGTTCGGTTCGCCTTTATTATTATATAACCTATAACTTTCCTTAGCGAAAACGTGCACCTCTCGGTGCAATTATCAACTTCTTAATAGGTACTGCAACAGAGAATTCGATGACGAGAAGATTTTGGTGCAACATCAGAAGGCAAAGCATTTCAAATGCCACATTTGTCATAAGAAGCTGTATACGGGTCCCGGACTATCGATACATTGCATGCAGGTGCACAAGGAATCGATTGACAAGGTTCCAAATTCTCTTCCAAATCGGTCCAATATTGTGATCGAAATTTACGGAATGGAAGGCATACCTCCGGAGGATATTCGTGAGCACGAGAAACAAAAGAATGGAAATCGATCAGAATCGGAAGAAGAGGAGCCGGCGCACAAGAAAATGAAGCAAGCTGAGGGTAATTTTCGTCCACTAATGTGTTAGCTCGAGTGGCTAAATCTAACGTTATTAACCATTTGTCATATTTTTGCAGCGTCCGTATCGCAGGGAATGATGCAAATGCAGAATATGATGCCTCCGCATTTACAGGCTGCGTACAGCATAAACCCCATGATGAGCGCAATGGGAGGGATCAATCCGTACATGGTACCACCCGGTATGCCGATGATGCCCGCGATGATGGCAGGGGCCCAGAGACCCCTCTTTCCAGCCGCCGCCGCAGCCAGTGCTGCCACTGTGACTAGTGCATCAAAGCCGACGTTTCCAGCATACAGTTCCGCCACGATTAGTGCTCCTCCAACAACCAACAGTGCTATCTCGGCAGCAGCAAGTGGCAACAGCAACAACGGATTGGGTGGTGGTGATGCGACGAAAGGCGCATCGTCGTCCATCATGCCTAATTCGGGTACTGCGACCTCTAAGATTGTGCACCCGCCAGAGGATCTCAGCTTGGAAGAGCTTCGAGCGCGCAAGCCCCAGTATCAAAAGCAAATTCAGCAAGCTACTCAGCAAATGCTGCAGCAAAAACAGCAAGAAAAACAACAAGCACAGGTAGCTGCTGCGGTTGCGGCGGCCCAGCAACAACTGCAGGCACAAGCGCAGGCACAACTTAAGCAGCACCATCAGCAGCAGCAGCAACAACATCAACAACAATTGCACCAACAGCAGCAGCAGCACCAGCAACAGCAACAGCAACAACAGCAGCAACAGCAACAGCAGCAGCACCAACAACAACAGCAGTTGCAACAATTATCGCCGTTTTCCTCAGCAGCTGGTACCGCTTCAATCGTTTCCAACACACAAACAACCGCCGCTATGAAAGATAATCGAATGATGTCGCCACAAGAGGTGAGTCCTAATATTCCGTTTGTTTTATGTTTTCACTCTTAACGTATCCATCCAACTTCCTGTCATGCCATTGCCCTATCCTAATTTACTGAGTAGCTTTTCTTAATTGTTGAGATGTATGGTGCGTGAGATAAATTATTTCTATATGGATGTGATCGGATGCGTTACCGTACGTTTGACAGACGGATTATGTAGTCAATGGTAATCGGTAATGATATCGGTTGAATGTATCTTTCATCCTACCTCTAAGTTGCCTTTTTAACTAATAGGGTACTCTGTGGACTGATGGGAACATACAAAAAGTTATCACACACTTAGTGTTGTTTAGTTTTTTAGTTAGCCGTAATACTTAATGCTTAATGTTTCATAACAAAACAGTTTTTCGTATTTTGGTCTAATTTTTATGTTTTTATGTTGTTTATCTCAAATTTGTAGATTTGTTATTGGTTGAGTTTCGTTTTTTTTTCATATCTTATACGGGCTTTTATGCATGGGTGTTCGGGTATATTATTAACCTGTTCGCTTTTACTTTAATAAATTCTTATAGTGCTCTGCACCGCTGAATGTATTGGTATTTTAAATTACAGATTTAAAAAAATATTTACTATTGAGTGGTCTGTACTCATATTGATAGACTGCGTTCAATTATAATGTTGTAAATTGTAAAATTGAACGCAGTTGTTGCAAACTATTATTTCTCCGGATTTTTTACGGTATGTAAGGACATCTTTTAATAGTTACGAGCGATAGAATAGGTGAAAATAAAGACTAATTTTAGATATTTGTTTTGCCAATCTTTCTGACCATTCTGTTGGACGAATGTTCTGCTCCCAGGGGAATCAAAATATTCAAATACAATCCTTCTGTTGTTATGGAAATGGATCACATAGTATAAATTGAATTTTCAGTAGATTGCAACCAAAATTGTGCAAAATAACATGTGAGAATGAATGATTGTAAAGAAGGGACCCCGAGTGGTCTAATGGTAGACGCGCCCACTTTTGTAAAGAATGGACGTAGTTTGATTACAATGAAAACCGTCCCTCCGTGGCAAGGACTGGTTATCATACGGTTACGTAGCACAAATGAGTATAACTACTATGTCTATATAAACCGATATGAAACTGTGTATATAATTTACGATAAAGGAAGCGGATCCAAAACATAATCTCAACAAAGTTAAGCTCACTCAGCTCTTCCTGATACAAAATGCACAACAATAGCACTCCGTTTACCGTGCTTCCGTCTTCAGGAACTAATCCCTTCCTTCTTGCCCTCTTATATTATTATTTTTTTATTTTTATGACGATTTCAATACAAAATTTCATCACAAAATTTCATTAATGTGCTAATTGAAGTTCGTTTTGGAAATTGTGACTTTAATTTTTTATGTGCTTTTCAGCAAGCCGCTGTGATAGCACACGCACATGCCGCCGCAGCCAACCATCACAAACAGATCGAGGAATTGAATCGTGCTGCAATGATTCATCGGTTTCAGGCAGCAAACGCAGCCGCAGCGAATGCTGCAGCAGCAGCCGCCAGCAGACCAGGAATGCCAATCGGAATGGTCAGTTTAAGAATAAATGTAGAATATCATTAGCAATGCTGTGTAGCTACAATGTTGATTGAGTAGATTTGCTTGAATGTAGTTAGTGAGTAGTTATGTCAGTCCTTATTCGTCAACTTGATTTTGTTTATTTTGAATGATGTTTGAATAGCGCAAATGTATGTATTTTTCTGGTGTATAACTTATCATGGATGACGCTATTGGTATCGGTACGAAATTTCATTGAATGTACTTGAAACGAAGATTAATATTACAGTGTATTCAAAATTGGGCTGGTCTGGTGGTACAGTCGTCAACTCGTACGACGTAACAACATGCCCGTCATGGGTTCAAGTCCCGAATAGACCGTGCCCCCATACGTAGGACTGACTATCCTGCTATGGTAACAATAAGTCACTGAAAGCCAAGCTCACTTCACTAGTGGGTACAGGCAGGCCTTGACCGACAGCGGTTGTTGTTGAAAGAAGAAATTCAAATTTGGATAAAATAACATTTGTATAAACGGCTCATTTTTTCATTTTCATTTTTAGGTTCCTGTATCTCTGGGAGGCCCTGTCCCACTTATGTCTCCAATGATGCGTCAAGGACTAGCAATTGGTCCACCGGGAGGAGGCAACTTGGCGCTTTTAGGGGGAAACATGCTTCGTCCTGGTCCCCCACAAATGGGTCTTGGTCCAGGTAGGTACAATCAATACTATCGAAAGTGATCATTACACAATTTAGTGGCGATTTTCCTGTACCCTTAGCTATGCGCATAGATAGCTTTGGATTGTGGTCTGATACGGGCCAAATTATTGAGAACACGTTTCTCAATAAACCAACGTTAAGGAAACGAATATAATTCATTCGTTAGGTAGATGAATGAAGCACTTCCGGATAGAACGATAGATGTGTACAAACAGTGGTGAAACACTCACTAATATCAAATGAAACACAAATAAGCGAAAACATTCAAAGCTATACCGACATACTCAATAACTTTAACGAATTTTGCTCCATATATAAATTGACTATATACTGCAGTTATATACTATAAAGCTTAAGTCAGAAGATTATCATACAACTTAGTATGACACATACTATTTTTTATTTTTTACCTTGTGCTGGGTTTTGTATTGTAAAACACAAACATAATCTGTGAGGTTTGTTGAAAAAAAATCAGGAGGCAAGATAGTGTTAAGCTGCCAACAAACTATAGCACACCAATGGTGTTATTTTAGTATAACTGGGTACTTACAGGATTTTGGTAGCTTTTTGAATTTTATTTACATCTGCCATGTTTCATCATAATGCCCTTCTATGATTGATTTCGCTTTTGCTTCAGTCAGATTCAGAACATATTATTATGATCGATAGTTTTTCTTTATCGTTTTACTATAAGATATGAAAGCGTAGTGCAACAAGAAAAAGGAGACAATTCATACAATATTATAGGGTTACTTATGAACCAGGACCACTACTTATTTTATCTCTAAATTTACAAAAGCAAGGAACACTAACCAGGTAAAAACGAACGAACGTGAAAAGAATATGTATAGTTTATATCCAAAATCGCATATTGTGCATCAAATAAATTGTGTGAAATAGTTTCACTGACTTTTTAAAAACAAAAGTCACGGTTTGCAAAATTGAAAGAATTTTTTTACTTAAAGCAATATTATTTTACCAGATCGGCTTTTAAAAGAGAGAAAAACGAATCAGTCTGAAAACGTGTTAGTGCCACATTGCTATATATTGAAAGGATGTCGATTAACAATGTGTTTTACATTACAGAATCCAAATGCAAGATAATGATATAATTGCACACGATTAAATTTATGTTGCCTGCATATGCTAAATGAGTTATTTTCTGCAGTTAAATTAGCGGTTTGCTGTTCTCTAAGTGTATGTGTCAGATATCGTATTGGAAATCAAAATAGTAATGATGGTTTCCTTTTCATAACTTTTGAAACGCGTGGTAAAATTCACAGGTAGCATGTATCATTGAACAATTTCGTTATTTTTATTTGTCCTTTGCTTATAAATAATTTCATAAAATGTTCAACTATCAAAATATGAATCACTGGGAATTAGTTAAAACAAAAATCTGCACCAAAAGCCTATCACATTGACCTGCAAAATTACATCCTTTAGTGAAAGATATATTATTTCTAGCCGATTTAATAGACCTGTGAATTGGCATAGCTAATTATGTAAAACAAACATCGCGACCCCTACCGGTACTCATTTGACATTGTTCCCCACCGACATGTTCTACTCTAATTTAATTTGTAACTTATCCTAACGAAGAAACTCAATATCGTTCCATTTTTATCGGTGTTATCTCCTTCTGCTATCTTATTGTATATCCCGTATTTTCTACAGTGCAATGACGTCTCACAAATTCGAGTTCAACGCACTCGAGATTTCCTCGTGCGCAAACTGTGTCCGCCCAAGGTATAATAGCGAGGCACATACCTACTCATATAGACTATAATAATATTTTTTCACACTAATGTTAACTATGTATCATTATATCATTGTGATTTGTTTTGGAAACACCATCCCCTTCCTCTTTTGTGTTAATGTATTTGGTTAATTTTCATAAAAAATGGTGGTTTTCTTTCGAATGTGCATTTCACTGTTATGCAAGTTTTTAATTCATTTCAAATAATTTTACTATATACAAGCTTACTGAGCGATAACACTGAGCTTAAGCACTATTTTTCTTAAAGATGTACTTGTGAATATTCTACATGAAAATAACATTACTATTTCAATACAATTGATTTATAATGTCAAGACATAGAAAATCAACGTATAATATTCATCGCATTAGTAAGATGTTGATTATGCCAAACGACATAAGCGTTATTTAGATTAGACGAATGTTTTGCTTTCTCATATTGAAATGTATCTTCCACATACAATGTAATTTTAAACTGTGTGTAATATTTGTTTTCCATATTGCAACATTATGCTTTCCACATCTTGATTTAAAAATAAAACCTAGTAAAATTGTTTGACACTACATTTACAGTAGTACGTCGATTATCCGGTGTGATCCAGGGGTGCCAAGAACCATCATATTTGTCCCATTAATGGTTTTGTTGATAAGTTTTACTACAGTTTTTGGTAAAAATGCATTTTGACTACTGACACATTGGTAGCATTTGTCGTGATTTAGAATTGAAGGTTCTATTCTTGGCTGATTTGGACATCTTTGAAAGGTTATTTAACTATTTAGACAATTTAAACCGTTTTTTTTACTTTAAAGAGTAAGAATTCTTGTAATATGATGGAAAGTACTCGAAAAATTGTGTATCACATCAATGCAACATGGCGTTTTGGACGGTTCGTTCAGAACTGGGCTCTCCAAACTACGGCACGCGTGCTGCATGCGGCTCTCGAGAGCCTGTTATGCGGCCCGCTGGTTTGGCTTTGGCAAACTGTTAAAATAAATAGTTAATTAAAAATAAAATGAATGTTTCAAGTTTTTCCTTTTAAAGACAAAAATCTAGGTTAAATTTAAAATGTATAATAAATGTATACATTCAGTTAGTATTTTCTTATACAAACGTGATTTAACGTTCACGTTCACATTAGCTAGGTAACGCCAAAATGGCCCTCAATAACGTTATGTCGGAAGCAATGCGACCAGCAAAGAGAAAAGTTTGGAGACCCCTGGTTTAGAACAAACAAAAAATCATTACATCACATCATAACAGAATACAGATATTCCCCGATATACGCTATACTCTATATAGGCGATTTTCTTAATTTGACAATTCTTTGGGCAAATTGTACTAATTTAACACATCAAATGTCAAATGCAACATAAATTCCCTTTTGGTCCAATTTTAAAAATCATCTTAAAGGTAGGGGAAAGCTGGGCAAAATGGACATGTTAAGCAGTTATTCAGTAAACTCCTTTGAATATGCCACAAAACACAATTATTCTTGCATTATTGTATGCCTTAACCATTTATCTATGGATTAAAATCCCCACATAGAATGAAAAAATACAACTTCTTCTATTTGCGTAACGTCCTACGCGGACATGCCGGCCTATACAGGCTTTCGAGACTTAATTCATTTCCACGTAGCCGGATAGTCAATCCTTGCTACGGGGGGACGGTCCGGTCCATTCTGGGTGAACCCATGATCCCATGACGGGCATGTTATTGTATTGTATTCTCTTCCTATCTTTTGTTTTGCTGTTCAGTAAAGCCCTTAATATTGTTCCAAAAAAATGGTATCAAAATTAAAACAGTTTTTACACGTTTTAATCTACAAAACGAATCTTTTTAAGCTTTGCCTGCTACCATTATTGTGGGGACAAATACAACACCATAGCCTCACCAAGCGCCATATGTCAAAAGCATCTGCCCATTTTGCCCCACATGAAGCATTTTTGTATTTTTTGTTATATTAGTAAAAATACGCATTCAATGGCCTTGCTTTCTTC
Organism: Anopheles gambiae; assembly: GCF_943734735.2. Classification (NCBI taxonomy): domain Eukaryota; kingdom Metazoa; phylum Arthropoda; class Insecta; order Diptera; family Culicidae; genus Anopheles; species Anopheles gambiae. The sequence continues at coordinate 48,588,687 of NC_064602.1, forward strand.
AGACAAATTGTATAGAAATATCATATCTTTGAAAATAAACCATGTAACACTTCCATGAATCCCTGTGACACTGGTATAAGCTTATTTTCGAAGTGGCAAAAATTACATCAATATGCTACTATATCTTAGTTTGCATTTTTCTTGGTTATTTGTTATGTAAGGGTTATGAAACTTACATGGTGTTCATAAAATGTAATGAATGTAATGAATGTAATGAAGTAATGAATACATTTTGAGCATTGAAAAGTATATTTGTAGTGAAATAATGCTTAAACAGAAGGTGCCCATTTTGCCCCGCTTTCCCCTACAAAATTGTAATATTCAGTTGAAATCAAATCAAATAACTAATTTAGTGGCTAAAACGTACCACTTCAAGCTATATTATACGAAAACTAGCTATAATTTGACTGAAAACCTCGAAATTTGACTTACGCAAATAATCGAGATACGGTATTGCCTCTGGTCCGCCTTAATAGCGTATATCGGATAATACCTGTACAGCAATGTTGCAAATAACGTTAACGGTACAATTTACAATCAACTGTTTAAGTAAAATTTGCAATAATTACAACAAAACATAGAAGTAGTGACAAATTACAATGCATCGAGTACTATAGCGAGTTGCTGTGTTATTAGTCATTAGAAAAACGTGGTTGTGTAGCTGCGATTTTTAAAAACGAAGAGGTACTCCCCCTCGGATAATGAGGTTTCGGATAATTGACATGGGTTTTTTTATAATTTTGGGACAATTTGTTGACTCTTTTGTGCAGGAACTTTATTTTTATTTAATTTATTTGTTTTTGTTTTTGTTCGATGGTCCAATTAGCCCCCTCGAGAACAACACATTTACAATATTCCCAACAATTTTATTCATAATAATTATATTCACAATAATTCACAAATTAGCTTATTTAGAGCAAAGCAATGAATTAGGGAAACAGTTGAGGGTTATACCAGGTTCATAAAGACGGTTATAGATTATGTGACGGTAAATGGACTTTAAGGCATACTTTTGCTGTTGGATTTCAAATGATCCTGTCCACTTCCCGTAACATAACGTTCACTTCCTGTATGAAAGAGTCCAGAAAGTGTCCCGAAACTATGAGAACCACTAGAAAACCCTGTGTACTGTCATAATACTATTTAAACTATTTTAATATTGATTTGAGAGCACCAAAGAGATTCCATTGCTTTAAGTACGTTTTTAAAAGCTTTAGTTTGCTGCAAGCTTATTTAAATTTTAAGTTTATGTTTCATGGTGAGTATTTATAATTTTTTCGTTATTTTTTTTATAGATTATGTTTATAGTTCATACGCAAATGGGTTACGTATACATCATCGTAGAATTCGTATATTTCAAGCAATTTATTTGTGTTTTACCAGTACTACTGCTCTTTTCATTAATATTGTGTGCTGTCACAAACTTTGCGTTTGTAATTTAAAATCATAACGCTAATTTTTACTGTGCATGTGTAACAATGAACCAAATAACAAAAACATATGAATTGTTTTAAAAAAGGATGTTTTTACACACATTACATTCAATGATACACTCTCAATTGGTTGTTGTTCACTATGTGGTTGAACAATGTGGGTGTATGGTAAACGAGAACAAAGCGCTTTCTTCGTACATGCAACGCTATATTTATGTGTAGATATTGGCACTAACCATCTTTGAGGAATACATACTATTTCAATGTTTAGAAGATGCAGATGAATGATTGATCGACATCTACAGTTATCCATCATCAGTTGAAAGAATAGATTTAACTAATTTTCATTATTATTTACCTTAGACGAGACTAATTTTATACACTTTATCAATAGCAATACAAATTAGCCTATTTAGAGCAAAGCAATGCAAAGCAAAAAAAATATTTATTTACATTTATTGTGTCGGTTATGTCTCTAATCAATGTTTAGGTGTTATTGATTTAAGCACGTATTTTGCATGATGTATCATTGTTTGTTATTTATTTATTGCTAGTAATGTGTTGTACCGCGGTCATACGGATAATGTTGATGATTGAAGTACTTAAACATTGGAAATGGGGTAATACGCGACAATAAACATACATATTATATTCCGTATTGTTTTGAGAGAGTGCCCCTATCAGAGATGGGTTGCTTGTGATGCTGGGTTGATGCAGGGAAAAATCATCCACGGTGCCGACTCCTGTTGTTGTCTCTTTTTCTTTTGCAGGACACCAGTGCAGTACAATCGAGAAATGAAAAATGAAATAAAATGTTATAAAGGGCTGGATGATAATTTCATACCTGTTACCACTCTTCCCCGTGTCTAAGATAAGCCTATAAAAATACTACTAACATCACTTAAATGTGTATTCTACCCCTTCTGGCAGTAACCTTGTGTGTATGTGTGTGTGTATTTGTTGTGAGTGTATTTGAGTGTGCGTGTGTGTGCGCGTGTTCTAGGTTTGGTTCCTCTATTGTTGATAACCTTGTGTTAAATGTGTGTTAGTGTATAGCATTACTTTTAGGGGCTTCTGTATGCTTAGAATCGTCGCCAAGATGTTATTATTGTTTGCACTTTCATTCATAGCCGAGAATACCAACAATCTCGCCAAACAATTCTTAACTAGCTAACTATTATTTCCTATTGCATACAAATGTTCTGCACATTTAATTATATATCTCATTTCATTTTCATTTCTTTCATATTATGTCCTTTCATTTGTCCTGGTTGCCTTCGAAATAAGAAACTAATCCAATGAATGCCTATTTGTAGTTATTAATTCATTCGTGTTTTGTGTGTGTGTGTGTTTTTGTGTCAAATGTTGTAAAATGTTAACGTAGTCGATTGATTAATTTTCCCGTTTGCACATTTTTTTACAAATTGATCTTATATATGTCTCAGTATGATCATTGTAGATTCGTGTTAATAATTTTGCTTTCATACTTGTAGGGTTCTTAAACAATGATTTAAGAGAGTCGCTATAAAGCTACCAAAGTTCGTCATCGCAATTATATTGTACATTACTATGTTTACATCGCTGAAAGCGGTCGCATTTCGGCTCGTGCGGTTGGAAATTCAAACAATCTGGCAGTACTAAACAAGAACAACGCGAGCAGATAAGCAAAACAATTGTTATTCGTATCTATGTTCTATATATCACTACACGTTGTCGTTGCTGTTTTGGATATGGTTATCATTTGGATGATTTTTTTTATCGTAATAATGTTGACTTAATTTTGTTACTGCTACTATTGATATAACCGCTAATACTAATATTTATGCTACAACTGCTACTACCATCACAACCACTATCATCACCATCACCATTAGCAGCGTCGTTTTGGTTCGGAATAAATACAAATGAATGAAATCCCCAAAATCAAATAATCTAGTTTTACGTTGAATGGAACGCCGTAATCCAGTATATCATTTCTAATACGATACGTCGTTTTGCGTTTGTTTCTTTCCATTGTTTTTTATCTGCATCGAAAAGGTGGTTTAATTACGCAAATTCCAACTGTACCAGGCATGGGTGTAGTTTTTCCTGGAGCACCTATGCTGCCGATGATGCCACCACGATTCCGGTGATTGCCTCAGCCAGCGCTGCTACCACAAAATCCAGTTGCACAACATCGTTCACTAGTAGCGGCTGCCACGTCTGCTGCGTTACCACCGTTGATGCAACAGCTTCCATTATCAACGATCTATCCATAAATGCGAGATGAAGAAGAAATACGTGGCCATGGCATATTAGGAGCATATTACCTTAAGATTAATGTGAGTTACGCATCCTGTAACGGCCTGGATGCTGCGTGGTAGTTGAATTCAAACATGTAAGTAAATAAAAGGTAATGATTTACATGTACGCGGTAAATGATACGTTTGTTTTTATTTTCTTATACACGGTTTATAGAATGCAGCAACTTTCCGTTTATTTTATGCAAATGACAATGGGATGTAAAAAGAATATTCATTCATCCAGTGTGCAGCACCATTTGGTTGTGACATTTATCTGGTTTTCGCCAGCGTGTTAATAGCAGCGGTATGTGGTTTTAATTAATTTTCTATAGTTCTATAATCTTTACAAAAAAAAAGACGAAAATGTTCCGTAGGTGAACAAATTTTAAGGCAATAATTCTGTAATAATCCTAAAATACCAAAACATAAGGTAAGGAAGTTGGGTTTAGTAAAATCTATATGGATATATGGAATCTAAAAGGATACGGCCTGAGATTATGTTTAATCAATCTAAAATGCTCAATTGCGTGATGTGAAAAAATACCCACATCAAAATAGAGCACATAATAATCGCCGCCAATTTAATGTTAGGGCTGAGAAAAAATGAGCTGTTCAACTATTGACACCATGCATAATGGGGAAAATATTTGCGTTTCGCTTTGTAAATGTATGCACAAAAATTACACACCCATCAGCTATACAAATCTTATACTCTGTCAAGATTTTTTAATTACTTCTTAGTCAGCAATTACATAAAAACCCAATTCTCAATGCGTTTGGACGTTAAACCTGTCTTTTAACATATTTAATTGTGGTGTTTGCATCGCACCAGTAATCATGAGAATATCATTATTATATGTGCATCGTAGACGAAGTGCAATACCATGGCAGCTGATTAAGCATTTGTAGTGGTAAATAGCTCATTGTATTTGTTATTGTTGCAGTAGAACTAAATATTGGTATACAAAATTGCTATTATAACGCGTTTTCGTACAATAACGACATGGTAATATTACCTATTTTCGCTTCCTAAAAGAAAAAAAAACAATCTAGAAACAGTCCCTCATTACCTTTAACTCCATGCTAGAATGCTTTCAAATCATGAATATATTTCTTACTATACATTTAGAATTCACACTAGCAATAATGTTGCCTGTAGTGCCTGATAATATTGTGAAACTATTGTTGTCCATTGAAATTACGAAAGTGAATGAGTGAAAAGATACGCGTAAACTATATGTGCTTAGCAGTGATTGAAACACGTTTACAATTTGCCTTGTTTTCGATAATTTTACTGCATTTGATTTAAAAAAAGGCCATTATCTGAAACTAGTTTGTGACATGGGATGGAAATGGAATTAATGTTTCTTTCGTTTTCGTTTAATTTGGCGTTTTTGTGGTGTTTTAAAATACATTTATTATTTGGATTACACGTAGGATTTAACATTAAATATGCGATGTTTTTTTAAGGTTTCGCTCAAATTTTAGTTTAAATATGTTATTGATGTTATAATTTTCAGTTTTAGCTTTTCTAAACATGCTCAATAACAATAACTATAAATGGTGTGGTATACTTTATGATTTATTATGGTGGTGGACTAAAATGTAAACAGTAAAATTGACTAGTTTTTTCCTCGTGGAATTATATTCCTGTATATCAGTAAAATCCATGAAAATAATGTTAGAAACGTAGCTCATTGATTTTTTCCCCCCATTTCTCCCTGGTCTGACGCTGTTGTAGTGAACGCGTATCTTCAATAACAAATAATAATAGTCATCTTCCATCGTAAATTTGGCCGTGCTCCACCACATCATACGGTAATAGTTAAGTACCCCATCCATGAATAGTTAAGCATGGTCAAAACAAGCATTGCGTTCTATTTATGCAATTTTCACTCGTACACTCCCAGGTTTACTTCCTTATTTACAGTAAGCGTCCACAAGGTGCAGTACCATCGTACCTCAGCTGGCAGCCATAAGCATTACTCGGTAATGAATTAGTAGCGCATTACTCGACGATTTTAACCATGAGCCGTACGTACCAGCTAAACAAAGAGGAAGAGATAAAGGGAGAGTGAAAGAGGAGATAGCGTATATTAGTAAATAGTAATAGTTTCAGTTGGTCGTGGATCCCCTTTCGTTTGCATCTTTTGTAAGCTTTACCTCTAACTTCATCACTTGTACTCCTTTTATATGTTACTCTAATCCTATTGCCGAAAACTGCAGCCTAATCGTGATCGAACAGGTGATTGTATTGAGAAAGTCGTGCCGCCAGAACACTACTCTACTCTCAGCAATCACAAAGTTGATGTTGGACGGACATCGTTCCGTTCCCACCCTTTGAGTGGTTGGTAGCGTCGCTTCAACCAGCTTCATTAAGGGTCGGCGACATTGGTCAGAGCTTGAGAGCTGTTTTAAGCAAGTTGACCATGTGTCACATCAGTTTTGTTGAGTGGAAAGTCCCTTGCCTGAGAGCGTCGAAGGCAGGCGAAATTGTTTGCACAATTTCACAGTTCCTCTATTTTTTTTTGTTTGATTGTTTTTAGATGTGGTAATATGGGAAGAAGGTTTAATGTGATTTGTTACACGGTGAAGATGGTGTATGGTGTGGTGTTGAAGTTGTTTAATTCTTCTTTAAATAATGCTTTTAATAAATAGTTTCAAGCTTCATAAAGCATTAGCTTTGTCCTTGTAATAATGGATCATGAATGGATGAGTTATTCAACAGTAAAAGTGTCGGAAATCTTTTTATATTTATAACATGTTACACGTATGTTTTGTTGGATATGGTCTTACGTTTTGGGTTCTTTGCTTTTCACAAACCGTTCTTCATTGCTACTTATACAACCTATCGTATTTGATAACTACTTTTAAAATAAACTATTTTAAGTTAGCCCTGTTTGCCGTTATTGTGATGATTTTTTTTTATTCTCACCACCTACGTATTGGAACTGTTGGACTTTCCATCCCCTGTTCGTGATCGACAATTGGGTAATTTAAATTTGAGTACAAACATCACGTTATAGTATTAGGGGTTTTAAAATGTAGTCCATGCCTAACTCTTTCCTTCCTTCACTTTCTCTCTCTCTCCCCCCTCCTTCTTTCTATCTCTCTCTCTCGCGCGCTCTCTCTGTCTCTCTATTACTTTCTCTTTGCCTCTCCATGTCCATGCCTCATGTGTGTTTCCCTGTATTTTGTTTCCTTTTTTATTTCTATTTCCATTCTCAGAGAGTAATGAGAATATGCGATTTAACATGAGATGTTTAAAATTACAAAAGAATTTGACGAAAATGTTGTATTGTAAGCATATCTTATTTTTTTGAGTTTCTTCGCATATCTTCCTTGATAAATGTTAGCTGTTGCTAATTTCATTGTCCTCTGTTGTTTCGGTATTTGTCTTTGTGGTCGTCTGGTATCGGTTTTGTTTGAATGTGCGGCTTTAATACGCTTCATACGAGGGTCTATATTGTGGGTGCGTGTAGAGGATTCTACAACAGTGAAGTAGAACCATTTTGAGTTAGTTTGGCTATAACTGTATGACGCAAGTATGAGTTTGCTATGAAAACTGTATATTCATGTATGCCTCACAATAGGAATCAAGCGAAAAGTGAAACTGTCCCATGCTTGATTATTGTTGCATTGTTTAGTTTTACCTTTCAACTAAAGTACTTTTATCATTTGTTCCGCGAGTTTAATAGTTTTTACAAATAAGCATTGATTGATACATCGATTTCATCTCACCTTCACCTTTTCATCCAACGTAAAACAATACTTTCGGTTTGATTAAACATGCTGCATCTGTAAAAAGCAATAAATGGTGTATCATAAATGAGATAACAACACAAGATATCGCCAGTTGAATGGTACTGTTTATCAATTACCGCCGCACTGTATGAGCTATAGATTTGGACATATATTTGTGAAGTACGTTGTGTGTAGCTTAAACCACATCTAACTATATAGCACTCACCTGAATTGGTGCCAGTTCCGAAGCACGCACTTAACAGCAGACGTTTGGTTTTAAATTACAACGTTTTCAAGGGATGGCCAACAAATCCGTCGTGACAGTGGTGCTCGGAGAGCATAAACCCGAGTGTTGTCGTAGAAACATATTCGCTGATAGAACTATTGAACGATAAGCAACTAAAACCTAGTGCAAGAAGCAATTGTTGACGTAAGTTTTTAGTGTGCATATTTCTAGTTTCCGATAGCAATCAATGTATGTATGGGTTGTATGTATATAGCAGTTATGTATAGTAAATATACATAAGGGCTTTTATGCATATATAAATACACAGCTACGTGAGATTGTGCCACGCTAGGCAAAACGAAACATGTTAATAGTGTTTTTATTTGTTAAGTGTATTCATTAGGCGATAAACTCAAACTATTCTTTCGATTATATCTATATGCGTAGCGTGTCACCTGAGGTATAGCACATGAATGGAAACATAATAAAATAAATGTATAAATTAAAACTCACATTACGATTTCCTAGGGTATAAGTGCGCTGAACATGATGACGAAGAAACAATAGAATATACCATATAGCTGGTATATGATGGGTATGGTAAGCCACAGAATTACGCTCCAATGTTTATGAAAATTTTATTTATTTCAACGCCTTTTTCTGTTCTACATGTATTTTGGTACAATGACTAATGATTAACAATTATGACACAACTGCACGCAACCTTTCTCAAAAAGCTCAAGGCAACGGTTATGAGTACCGTGGAGCGAAGTGAATGTGTCTGTGCTGGACAACGAGTAAGCTCGGGCATAGAAGGTAGCAGAGAGTCACAGTATGATATATCTTCCGAATGCAATATAGCAATATAGTTTATGTGCAAGGGTTCGATGAAAACGAATCCTCCATTTCAAAAATTCGAAATACAAGGGGAATCGCTTCAAGTAAATGTGGTCAGATAGAATGCCTTTCCTCCATAGCCGATAGATATGATTACATCTACTGTGTGAAAGCAGTTCCATTGAGTTGATTGAATACTGATAGCAAACACAAAGCATAACAAGTAACACGTTGCTCTATATCAATATTTCTAACAGAAACGAAAATGTAAGTATTGCAACTGAATCGTCGCATGCAATAGCTCACACAGATCCCTGATTTTCTAGTTGCTCAGCAAACAAAGATAAATCGCCCGTCCGTCCCTATATCCTGATGCAGTAGGACACTCGCAACATAGTGATAAGCATCGAAAGCACCACTATCGCATTAGTATGCGACGGAGATGGCCATGCACTGCTCGAACCAGCCTTGGGTGCGATGGTGCTTGTGGAGGGTCGCAGAATATCACCCAGATTGGTAATAATATCTGGCAGCGGCTTAATGTTTGTATCACAAGCGGTGTTTTGTATTGCGTCCTTGACGGTGGCGGTTAGAACACGGAAGTTGACATCGTTTCGATTGAGTGATTCGTACATGTACTGGTGTAGTCGATCGGAAAGCACCCAGAGGTTACTTTCGTCGTCTACCTTAACATCGTTGGGGAACACCATGTCGACGGTGCTCATATACACGCGACCGAGCGATTTGATTGTGTATGCGCGATTGGACGTTTTCCAGCACGTGATGGCATTTAGGTTCGGCAGCGCGTAGAAAATGACGCCCGTTTTCTGGTCGACGAACGCCACCCCGGCCTGACCGTTCGGTCCGCGGGATCCCAAAATCTTAAACTCATGGTAGTTGCCCGATTCGGTAGCGTACGTTTGATTACGAAGCACTTTAGTCGACACGGAAAATTCGTTCAATGAGCTGAGCGGGTGGAAGTAAAGCGTAGAATAACCGTCCGATTGCGGTTTCAGCGCTATGCCAAACAGCCCATCGTCCCACTGGAAGTTGATGCCGGTTATGTTGTAGTTGCCTGCCAGCGGGTCGGGATGGAAGTAGTGATGTTTCACACGCCACGACTCTTGCTGCTTCCAGGAGTAAACAACCAGTCCCGGGCTGCCGAGATCGGCCGCATAAGCGTACGTGTCATCGCAATCGTTATCTTCTACCGCAATGTTGGCGTAGAAGGAGTTCTCTTTGAGATGATCCGCCGGGAATTTGTATCGGCGCAGCAGATTATCGTTATGCAGATCGTATACTAGCAGGGAAGTTGGGCTTGTGACGGTGGTATTTCCCAGCAGTTCCTCCACACCGGTATCCAACACCCAGAGACGACCGCAGCGATCAGCTCGTATCCGGAAGGGTGACACGATTTCCGGAGCTTCCGTCTCACTGGTGCGCCGGTGTGCACTCCAGCTTGGATAGGGGTGCAGGCGGGGTGATTGTGTTGTAGTTTCTGAAAAGAAGAAATAACAAGCGTTAGTTACTCAAGCTTATTATAACATCGGATGATAGAAATAGTAATAGTTAACAATTCAAACAAGAGATCTGAAATGTTGTTTTCTTATAAAACTACTATAAATATACTATAGCGATCTGACGCCTTGTTATCGCTATAGGAATGTTGTATGTGTAACATATTCCATTTAATTTTACTCTAAATGCGCTATGCCCTAGGGTCTGCCCGTTGCCCGATTCGTGTAAATTAAACTAGTGTTTGCTAGCCGAATCGTTGCCCGACACGACAACAATCTATAATACAAATACATTGATTGAAACAAGCATTCAAAGCGACCGAAAACTTGTTCCGCGCGAACTGGAGCATTGGCAATTGGTTGTTTAACTGTGTCCGCAGAGAGGGAAACGTGCTAAAATGTAGCTCCACACCCTCGTTGTGGGAGCCGCGAGCCTGTGCTACAAACACCCAACCTTGGAACTCTAATAAGACAATAGTAACATTCACTGGGGCCATGATATGCATTTTTTTCCAACACTATTATTGAGCTGTAGTTCTGCACCATCCGAAGGCGTCAGTTACCGGTGCATGGCCAAAAGGGTTAAATGATTGTTAATCGATCGCGAGACATGATCACTTATTTGCAGTGGTACAAGGTTACCCATGCGAGCATTCACTCTCGGGTGGCGAACCAGTTCCAGGCGATAATCATAACTTCCCCTTATGTGCATTAGAATTAACCGGTGTTGCATTGGGTTGGCATTACAGCTTGCTTCAGATTCCACAAGATAAACATAATTGATTCTACTGTTTGTATGACTGATCGTATGACACTTGGTTCATCCGATCAACTGGAGATTTCAATTCACCTATGAGTCTTATAATGATGAATGATGTATAAGACTTAAATACACTATCTCAAAGCGACACCTTAGGTTCAGCTTGAGTGATTCATGCTGTTGAAACCCATAATTTAAAATGGTCTCTAAAACACGTCATAAGAACATTGCGGGTTATATATGTTGAATGGAATTTCCATTTACTATTATGGGTTATTCAGGTAAATCACAGAAAGCCGACAAACTCATTAGTGGATAACCGTGACTTAATCAATTGCAGTTGTTGCACCAATTAAAAATACTTTGATAGTACGTTACACCTTCAGTTTGAATAGTACACTTTGTATAACATTGCATTTGAGTTTTTGTAGTTTAAATTTAAAATCTAATCACTCATGCTTATTTAGCATACACTTGCATTGGGTGCGTAAGATGCGGTGAAGTGTTTGTTTTTACACAATAATTATTATGCAAACATTTTAAATAATAAATATATGTACATTTCATTATCCACCTGGTCGATACTGTGAGCAATTAAAGTTGACATCACTAAGGGGGGAGGGGGTATGGGTTTGAAGCCTAACATTCAGCTGCTCCAATGGTACAGCGTGACCCGGAGGTGTGCGTGTGTTTGTGTGTGACTAAAAACAGTAGCGCACAATAGCATGAAACAATAATGGGAAGTTGTGCTACCAAAGTGACCGCATAATTTATTAGCCGCAAAATGTTGCTCTAACCTCCAGCGGTACAGCTGAAGGTGGCCTTAATCTAAGCACCTTCGCGGTTCTTGTGTACACCAACACAGGGGCACGCGCGCGTGAAGGCGGTACGCGGATGTATTAATTCGTTGGCGCGTGCGCACATACATACTCGGTCGGTATTGAAAGGCGTGTGAATTCGATGGTAAGATAATCCGATCGTGTCGGTTGATTTGGCTTCCTCATTTCACGACCGTGGTCAGGGCTCGATCAGTGCAGTGGAAACTGCACCTAACATGAACCGAAACACCCTTGAACTCTAGGCACACCTAGCTGGAGCCGCACGCCGCAGTTTGCCGGCTGTAGATGTTCATTTTTATTCAAACGTGCAACGATCATGCATTATACCAGGTATGTCAAAGTGGCGGCCCCTAAGGGATTGGTTTGCGACCTGCAACGCTGTCAAGTTATGAATTATCCAGTGCATATGTGGGAATGAAATACCTATACCATTGATATACGAGCTAGATATGGCGACCCGCTAGAACGGCTGTTCGTATTCGAGTCACCAGGGATCGCTAATCGTTGACAATTTACAAACTGCTTTTTCGATTTAAATGGTGAAAAATAGAGCTTACCGTTGATGTTGATGTAGGCCAACGATGCTGGAATGCCTTCCTTCCACCGGGGTAGTGTCAAAAATAGTCGCTTTTTGTAAACCTCCAGCCCAACCGGTATTACATTCTCCGCAATGTAGCTTTTGCTGGCGATCGCTTCCTGCCGTTCAGTTTCACTTGGAAATTCGAAATCGATTTCTTTCCATTGATATGCCACCCGCAAATTGTCGTTTGCATCGATATGCACCGGTAGAAGGGCTAGTAGCATGCAGCAGCTGACTGTAAAAGCCAACGCCACAGGCGTTCCTCTAACCTCCATCATTGGTACTACTCCGTCGTGCCGCAAACGGCTGTTTGTTAACTTCTTCACTTTGATGCACCAGGCACTTCGTTTCAATCACTGTGATAGCGTTAAGCAATCGTGCGCCTATTCTGGTGTCTTAACGTTTCACGAATCACTTATGTCGAGAGTGGTCGACCTAGCACCACCGAACGTGAGTTGTTTAAAATGCATAAAAAACACACACAACTGTTCGAAACTGACACCTTGCTCGCTGGGTATTGGCAATTAAATACCCGACTTAGAACACTTTCTTGAACACTGCTCGAGCTAATCTTCTAACTCACTTCCAGCCGAATTCGTCGCCGTTCACGGCAACAGCCACTATTGTACTAGAGTGCAACTGCTCAAACTACTCCAACGACCACTCGCGGAGTTCAGGCGGCGAACTCGTCGTGTACGCCAACCTTCAGCATCCCGGCAAAGAGTTGCTCAAAGCAGCGACCGGTGGTTCGCTCGTGCTCCTTCGCTCTGCACCGTGCGTCGTATCATTCTTTACCGCTCGCTCCGTTTGCCTTCGGGCGGCCACTTCGGCGGCACTCGCTCTAGGAACCGCGGTCCACCTTTCTCGTCCGGCACACCAACCAACCTGGATGATAGTGAGAGGAAACAAGAAGAAAACGATAGTGACCAAAAATTAAAAGAACTTGCGCAGTAAGGTGAACAGCTTTTTCGTGCTCCCCTGTCTCGCTGCCACTCGTGAGTGGTGCCTATAGGGGTGCCGTTGCCAGTCACTGCCATCATCCCCTTCCCCACCCATCCAAAAGTGCCGCTCTGCTGTCCGATCTTTCGAGCGCAGCACTTTTTGTCGCTATTGCTTAGTCGATGGCTGTTGTGTGTTTCCCACACGCGGTGAGCTTTTTGATTTGCTAGTTTAGTCGACGGTACTGTATGTACAGGGCATCGCGCACTATTGATCATCGTGGACATCGTTGCTAACATAAAAAAAGGAAACACGCACTCATGAATTTACCCATGATGGTTCACGACGGTTCAAGATCTTTCCCATTGGTACTGCGTTTTGAACCATTGCGTTGACAGTCGCGCATGTTTGCTCGTTATGTCTCGCCGGTGTGACTTCATTGAGTGGCGTATAGAGCTTAACCTTGAAGATTCACCCAGGATCCAGAAGGTTGATTTGTTTTTTTTTTTCGTCGGCTCCATGCGAAGCAGCTCCATTCCTTCATTAAGTTTTCCAAAGAAGCTTTCAATAGCAGGCTGATTTTTACGACACGATATTCAAATTCAAACAGGTCCTCGTTTGCTTGCGGTTTTAGCGTTGACAAAGGTGTGGTCGTCATCGCGTAGTCAGGCGTGTTTCGTTGCCGACTCGCTAAAACACGTCGCTGGAATGTTTGAGTATGGGGTTTTGTCTTTTGTTAGGGGTGTACAAACGTGTTTCTGAAGCGTGTTCTTCATTTATTTTTTCATTAACTCACGTGAAAAGAACAGCATATTTTAATCGTGAAAACGCTTTCTATTGTAATGCAGCTAGTTATATCGATCAAGCAAACCCCATAATGTCCATAACGGATTAGCGTAACGTATTTTGATTCCCTCGTATGGCATGGGAAGTTTACCATTCGGTGATTTGTATATTACCTCCTCAAGGATTTTCCCAAAGTGTGAATCATTCTTAGGAATTGAAGCGTTGACTGGTTTGCACTACTTGTAATTCGTCACACAAGAGCAGACAAAGAGAAGGAATCACGTTCCCAAACGTTGTAGCTGTTGTTGTTGACAGTTGTTCAAATTGGTTAAAAACACTTCTCTATCCATACTTGTTTGATATTTTAATTTACTTAACAAATGCTATTGATTGATAATATTTCTATTAAACACTCAGAAACGAATGGATCATTTGATGGTACATAAAACTCCTTTCCTTATTAACTTGAAATTACCATTTTACCAGTATTAAGCGTAGGCTATCCAGTATTGAACTTTACTTTACGATCGAAGGCAAGATTAGATATTTACAATAGGCGATCGATATTCGATTTGATGACTTGCTGTTTGGAAGTATCTTTTCAAACCGTGCGCTGCTGCCGTTGCTGTGCTACGTTTGATCGGTTTGATCGAGGTGAATGGATCGTTCAGACGTCTGGACTACGGACCTGTATCTAACACATGCATTGTGCCGATTTACTTTCAGTGTCTCGGACGGTTTCTCCATTTTGAATGGAGTCTCGTCCCTTCTAGATCGGCAATAAGATATCTATTGGCAAAAATTGCATCGGACGGATCTCAGGGCCTGTAGCCAATTATATGGTGTAGCTCAATGCTGTTCACGTGTTAGCAGAAAGTTATGCATCGTTGAGATGGGGCTAGCGAATGACTATGCTGTGTGTCTAAAAACCGGCTGAGCACAAATTCAAGGACACCGGGAATGTTGCAGCAATCAAATGTACCCCTTATACGTTTACACGTGGATGCGTTAGCTGCAACATCTTCTGAAAAAGATGTGAAATTCTTGACGAAGCCAACTCTCCTGAACAAAGCTTTAGAACTTGAGATCTAGCTTTTCGTTAGATATATCTTAATTGATCAATTCTGTGGAGCTTTAACAAAGCAACCGTAACAAAAGTTTGCGTTCCCTCCCTACCAATGTCCAATCATCCCGAATGTCATCCGCATCCGATGCCTGGTGTTAGACAGATAAACAAACCAGAGAGCGACCGTTGGTTACATTCATGCCGGAGGGAAAAGGACCGAAAAAAGGGCAAAATAAAAACAAGAAACATCAGCGCCGCTGTGGCACGTTGCGGCAGTTGTGTATAGCTGCATGGCGGCAAAATCTAGACAAACAGGAGAAACAGGTTTTTTCGCTCGTCTGTAGATGACGGTGCTAAGGTGGGAGAAAGGGTAGCATGTGCAGGGAACATGGCCTTTTGGGGATGTATGGGTGGCAGAGTATTAGCTACAAAATTCACGCTACTGCTGCACCCTGCCAGTGCCTGTCCGTCTTAGAGTTTCGTACTTCATTTCAAAGCGTCACCCGCTGGTGTGTGCGCTGGTTCTTTCGTACCACCAAGTTGGTACCAGGGTACTAAACAGGGTGCAAATCTCGGCTTCCCATGGATCGATTACGGGAAGCGCAACTGTCTGTTTTTTTGTCGGTTTCTTTCGACGATGGAACGTGGGATGATGTGGCGCTGTTTAGCACATACTGTCATACCCATTCGAGGGTCAATTGTGTAAATCACAGTGCCGGTAGTTGTAGGCTTCACATGCAAGCTGAACGCGCGCCCTCCGGGGTGCATCATAATGTGCGAGAAATTTCACTTTCTACTCCGACCGATTCCGAGTACCGTCCGGGGTTTAGCTTATTACGGGCAGTACAGGCAAATTGCTCTTTTCTTCTATGCTTCCCGACGAAGTGATGGATGCGCATTTAGCTAGCTCATCGAACGCCACTTGCCTGTTCGCATACCGATCGAAGCGTGGAGTTTGCATTTCCTCCCCAAATTATGGTGGGGCCCGAAGACGCAGACCGGGTGGGCACCCACGGTGACGGTATGGCAGGCACTATTATTCGCTCGCCAAAAAGTCTACACCAAGCATCCGGTGTGGCACACGTAATATAACGGTACAGTGGGTCTTCAAACTGCACACCATTGGGCACTGGTCAAATTGTTTGTCTTGCCATTTTCTTCGAAAGCAATGTTCCGCATTCCAGCAACGCGATGGGGGGGATGCGAGCTTATTAGATTAAATTGACCACATTTGTTTCACATAGTTTCAATGATGGTTTACAGTACAATGTGCTGCCGATTGACCAATGACTTCATACACTTGCACGAAACTACAATAGAAGCTGCTCTAACCAATTTAATCGTACACACACACGTGAACCCTCTGGAATACTCACTTCGGTCAAAAAACACAGAACAACAGGCAAAGCAACGTATTTTGTACGGTAAGAAGTACGATCACGAGATTCACGTGTTGATTACCAGCGTCCGAAAAACGTGGCGATCCACTCTCGGCAACTGCGAAACAACGATTGACGTCGCTGGAATGGAAAGTATTTGGTGTGGCGGATCTCCTCCATTGAGAAAAAGCTACCCCCATCAAACCGGATCGTCGCGCGTTTGTCAGCGCCACAGTGCGAACGATCGATCGCTCACACACATATATATGCATGTTGCTTGTGTTTGCCTCTCGCTTTAACCTATGTTTTTGGCTGCTCGTTCTTTTGACGTGCACTTGGCGAATGCTTTTGGGAGGTTTTGTTTAGGAGCTGAAAACGGGGTGCCCTGCTCCAAGAAGAGATCAGCATCAGATGCTGCATTCAGTGAAGTATATTCGAGAATAGTTCATGTACAAAATCGCGTACGCAATCAGGGCACCACGCTGTGTAAAGCTGTCCAGTCAGGTGTAGGTAGTTAATGCTGCGCGTACCGGTGCCAGCATATTATTTTACTCTGTCGCTGTACGCTTCGTGTACTTTACGCACGAGCGAGCATACATTGATACATGTGGTTGTGTGTATATGACACCCTCGTGCACGTAAGGGAAGCATCGTCACAGGTGATCGTGGTACAAAGGTAACGTGTCGGTGCGTAGGGAAATCCCGATGTTTACAAAACAATGCAGAACTGTACATACATACCGCTTGGCATGATGGGATGAATGGGAGAGCTTACTGTGAATGCATGCACACGAGATTCGCAATTAATTGCAAGCAAGTTGTTTGGATTAATTGCGAATGACAAAATATTACTGAATTATTCGGAATCGTTTCAATTACCATCAACTCAACACCAATTGAATTTATGTATTTCACTTATTCGGAGTAGCTTAGAGTCATCGTTTTCAATACATTTTCATGATCATGATCATCATGACAAAATGGCTCCTGTTGGTGATCCTTTCTCAGGTGGTGTCACCTCATCTGAGTGGTTGGATGTGTTCGTTCTTTGCTCAGCGGTTGTTGATTCCGCTCGATCATTGCTTGCCACTTCCTTGTCTGCTTGTTTCTTGCGCTTTTCCGACAACAATCGACGAATGAAGACCAGCTCCACAATTTTCTCCAGCAGCCCAATTAGCCCAAGTACAGATAAACCAAGCAAAAATCCCAGCGAACCTCCAAGATCCGAGACGAACTGATTAAAATCGTATCCGTGAAACTCTTCGACGATCTAAGGTAAGGAGAGAACAAACAACAAACCGAACGTTTAAAGAAAACCAACACTAACACGTGTGCTGGATGTGTACATACAGTGACCATTTTGGAGGTGTAGTACACCCAAAGCTGTGCAGCCGGAACACTGATGTGGAAGGGTTTACGGTTCATCACGGAGGCAGTGTAGATGGTGGTGGTGCAGGGTTGAAAGCACCCGCACTGCGTCCCATCTAGATCTTCCAGCTGGCGGTATAGTTTGATAAGCTGCTTCGTGCTTTCGGGATTATCGCAATCCCGAATCCCCAGCCCCGGCATCCAAGGTCCAGAACAGCCGACCGAATCTACTACTGCTTTCCAGTGACAAATTTCTCCACACTTGGGTTGGGAGGAAATTGTTGTAAAAGCAGTTATAATCGATTGCCAGGTTTGATGAGCTACTACCTACCCTGGTGGAGCTTACGGAGGAAAACTCGACGCATTCGTTCTCGTAACTTGCCAGCATGAAAAAGTGCTGAGTCGATAAACGAATTTCCATTTCTTCGTTCGCTTCCAGGTACAGGTATTCCACGCGACCAGACGATTGCATTCGATTTTCTGAAAGTATGCATTCCGCACAACGTTACAGGGTAGCTAGGTGGCATTTTAAATTGCATACATTTGTTCCCCGTTTTTAGAGCAGATTATATGTACCAGTCGGTGCCCAATGTCGTTGTATTTTGACTTACCAGCAAATCCTTCGGTTTCGTCATGAATAAATACATGCCAGCCCGGTGGCATGTCACCAACGCTTACTCGCGTGTTGTTCGTATCATGCCGCAGCATGATCGAGAAGCCCGCCTCCTTCCAGGAATGTTTCGTTTTGGTTAACGGATTTAGCGTGTAGCACCGTCCCATATCCAAGTGCAAACTTTCCATCACTTCTATATCTGTAAAAAGGGGAAAATAAGGCACATCACCAATCACAAAAAACACGAACATCCATGCATTTTTTTCTCGGAGCGCATGTACATACTTTTCGTATCACCGTTCAAGCCGTGCTGGATGAAAAACTCGCTATGATTGTAGGTGGCTTCGTTGAACAGCTGCTCCAGCGAAGCCTCGTCGAAGGGAAACCGATCGAACGAGTTGGTGTACTTGGGATGCATGGCCAGGTTGTACTTCGCCATTATGTCCGACTTGTACGCTGGCTCGCGGCAGAAGGTGATCGCGGGATACAGCATGGTGTCGTTCAGATCAAACCGCGAGTGAGTTGAGATTGGAGGATTGCACAGCTTTTTGAAACAGTCCGTCAGCTGATACATGACGACAATGCTGCAGATGAACAGCACTATCCCACGCACCAGACGCTTCGGATCGTGACATAGTGCGTGAAGCAGGTACCATAGTTTGTGTCTCACTTTCGCGACACTAACCATTATTATTGCAGCGATCGTAGGTATAGATCACAGAGGTGCTGAGAGTAGTACTGTCGGGTGATCATTTTTTTTTAGAAATAATTCACAATTCTTCCGCACTGCTCACAAGAGTTTCACTGCGCTAACTACACAAGCTTTCCTAGGTTTACCGAAGGCTTAACCACATACTTTCTGCTTTTATATGAACGACGCACGCTGATAAACTGCAATAGCTCACGGGCATAAATCAGGGGTTTATCAGAATACACATTACAGTGCTGTTTATCTATTGGAAAACGAATCGTAAATCATCGTAAATGAAGCATATGAAACGCTCGGCTATATCATGCTGTTTTCTGCTTGTTGATATCATTTGCACCGAAATATGTTACATACTTGGACTTTTTTTTATCGCAGATCATTCGCATATTGATTCGCCCAAATGATAATGATAGAGTGCCATGTAATGAATAATTTTCAGCGCCAAAAAATTGTTGGTCAACGATGTGTATATGTATCGGGCGTTTTAGACAATCAATGCAATATGAAAAAATTATGAATAAATTATGAATAAATTGAATTTGTAAATTTATGAATTTGTAAAATCTGTATGCATTTGTGCTTTATGTAATGCTTATGTTTGAAGATTATAACGTGCAATTTGAGCAATTATGTGTGCAAACGCCTAAATGTAGACCATAGAGTTTGTGTGGTGAGATAGGTGAATTAGGTGAATAACGAAATTTATTTATTGGCCCGAAATGCGAGCGATAAATTTAAAATGTATAAAATTTGTAAAATTAATTTTTTTGATTTTAAAGTTGTGTACATAAACAGCAACAAATCAAACCAGTATTAAAAAAATAAATTCATGGTAAAAAATCAATTCAACTCCTAAGCTTGTTGAACTTACATTAAGCTTGGTCGCTAGATGTCTCTCGTAGTCCTGATTTCAAGATTGCAAAAATGTATTAAAATATAACAAATGGAATTTAATGAAAATCTTTTCTTAATGATAGCTGTGTATAAAGTAAACACAAATCGATGGCGCATCTCTCAGTAAAAAAAAACACAATGGAGAAGCAGGAGCTAAATATTTGAATGACAGGGCTCTACTCAAAACTTTTGCCTTTCAATGTCTTGTTCGGCAAGGTTTTGTGTATACAAAATTCCGCTTACAATGTTTGAATCAAATAATGAAAGATGTTAGCAGTAATGGGTTAAGAAGGTTTGGGAAAGACAACATGATTCCATCTACATCCTAAGCTGAATGAAAGCGTCTTAGCAGTCATTTTTTTTCTACTCATCACTCGTGTGTGACCGAATACATCGAGGTGAACGGGTCAGGCACACTGTTTTCCTATTTGCCCTGACCACAGCGATTTTATAACCCCATGAGGGAGAATTGTTTTTCTTAACTCGAAACGAAACACTACGCGTACACAGATGGTATGGTTAGAGGTGGTTGGTAAATTGACACGAAACATTTCTTTCACGAACGGTTTTTATGTCGCGTTAGCGCCAACCGGGTACGATACCGTTTCGTTAAAACGGTTGTACAGGAAGAGAGCACACTGACGAGAAGCGTAGGAATAGAAACAGTACGAAGAAAATGCTGCTACCAATCCGCAGTGACGGTAACAAAAATGTGTTAAAGTGAACAACAAACACTGATTATAAATACGACCATTCGACATTCCTTGCCGAATATGGACCGCCAAATCCCGAGAGCTTGGGCGGTAAATGGAAAGATGACGTAGGCCGGGGAGTCGTAGGCGCACCGTCGGAAAATGAGCAACCTGGTTGAGTTTTCGCCTGTTGGTATTTAAAATGGAACGGTGATAGTGCGGGTACGGGTCTGTTATTGACTGTTGAACGAAATTTCTCTCCTGCTTCACCAGACGCATAGAACTGCACGAAAAGCCTCACGAAAGCGTTGGCGGCTATTAGCGTTACTGAGGAATATTTCAATTTCCACCAGCAAAGTGAAAATAGATCGTTGATCATAAACAAGGGGATTGTTGGTGGTATTGAAAAGAAGAGGCTAGTTGAACGAACACTGCCTCATAGCATTACAACCTGTTTTGTTGATGAATGGTGTCAGGGTTGCCAAGGGGGCAGGTAATGAGTTCAGGAAAGAAGAAGAGTAGGTAGTTTGCAACAATCCAGTTCATAGATGTTTGCCGAATAGTCAGTGTAAAAAATCAAGCACATGAAGAGCATTGCTAAAATGTTATTTGGGTTAACTTGGTCCTTTACCTAAAAATTGTTGATGAATTTGCCCCGGGCAGAGTGTTTAAGAATACAATATTTTAGGTTGTTGTGCTTATATACCGTTGACGCAGCTTTGCGGATGACATAAGTTGAGTAAATGCATGAAAAGAACAGCTCAAGAGAAAGCAAAGCCATTATCTACGCAAATAACAATACAAATATCAATACAATTCATCCGGCAAGACCTTGAAGTGGAAAACCGTTCATCGTTGACAGTGACGGCACTTCAAATACGGCTAGCGTAAAATGGGTGACTTTTCCTGCTCAATTCCTGCGGCCTCAAAACGTTGTCGTACGTGTAGAAAGTAGTTGAAAATAGGTTGAAAGTTTTGTTTCGTTTGTTTTTAGAAGTAAAAACGAAAAAAAAAAAACGCTTTGGATGAACTGTCATATGAAGTATATTCAATTCAACTCGTAAAGATACTGAGCAGTAAGCTTGTTAATAAGATAAAAAATAACTTAATAAATGTTATTTAATAAACGTTAATAAGACTAAAAGTGTATTTAAGTATCATCATAAATTCAAATGGTTTTAGTATGTTATCTATGCAAAGAGTCTATACGTAATTAGAAATTGATTAACAACTAGAGGCAAAATATATAAAGATGTCAATTCGATCGATATTGATTCATGCGAGATTGATCGAGGTTGTTGTGAATCGTATTGGTTTCATTTAACAGAATATTTGCAACACCAGTTCTACAGTACAAACGCAATAATCGCATCCAAAACTACATGCAGCAAAACAAAAAATTATTAAGATGCATGTCTTATTTATGTTTTTTTTTAAGAAACGGTGTATGTTGCACATTTTTGAATATACTAACTACAAAATTTGGATTTAATTATAATTTTAAAGTACATTGCTACCCCCTCTTCATATCAAAATACCAAAATAAAATCAGGGGATAGTTATGTACGAGTCATAACACTCAATCTAATTTTCACTAATATCGAAAATATTTTATGTCATAATTTCGGTTTGTATTGAGTTTATGTAAACAAAGTGTCGATAATAAATCACTGTAAGTAATGTTTAAAATTACAGCAATAATGAAAAGAGCATATAAAACACATAAGTGAATAAGTAAATAATAAAAAAGTTACGAGCTAATAAGTAAATACGTTAATACTGATGATAGTTTGTATTAAAATAGAATATGATTTATTTTCATATAAATTATCCGTAATTAGAATCTAAAATGAATTTTATTCGAATTGACTAAAGAGAAATATTGTAAGCTCATCCATAAGTTAGGCCATTTGTTTTATAAAAGCTAAACAGGATGGAAACTGAATTTAGGACAAACATAGGATTATTCTTGTTATTCCTGACTGAATCTACGGCGTCATTCCGGCATATAAAGATTTTCTAAATGTACAACACAATTCAAAACTGCATGATAACAGCGTTTGGTTCGAATGACAATCTAATCCATTCAGCAATCAAGCAGACAACATAATTTATGCCACACTGTCGTTCAGTACGAGAAAAATATAAAAAAACGTACACAGTATAAAAGTGCGCAATCAACTAATTTTAAACCACTTTCCAAGATTCTGTCATAAAAATTAATTAATGATGCATAAATGTCAATGGGATGAAAAAAAATTATAAGAAGTTGTAAATCATGTAATGGAAGGTCAAAGGTCAGTTCCTTGCCAGACAAACACTAGACTAGTGTGAAACTATTAGGTCAAATGTTCATCAAAACTAATTCTAATAAATATGTTAAAGTATTGCGCGATAAGGCAATGTGGAAAATAAAATCTGAATTAGCCTCAACACGATATATTATTGAAGATACATTTTAGTTAGGATCTTGTTTAAAAATTTTAACATTTAACTTCTCAATCCTAGAAATGTGAATTTTACCACTATCTAGCCGCTCAGTATAGGTCCGCTCAGTATAGGTCCGCTCAGTATAGGTCCGAATATATTCGCTCAGTACGCTCAGTATATACGCTCAGTATAGGTCCGAATATATTCGACTAAAATGCTCACATCCTCTATGCAGTGAAAATGTTAATAAATGGAAACGTTTTCACACTTACATTTTCAAATCAGGAATTTGTTCAAAATCAACCCTAGGCCGTGAATCATACTATTTTGGCAAACAGCTTGCACTCTATTACTTGCCATCTATCGTTCCCGCCATCCATTACACGATAAATCATCTTCCATAGCTTTTAGGACATGCTTTCTCGCCCCCTTTTACTCTACCCCGAAGAGCTATACATCTCCAATGCAGAAAAATGACATTTGTTTAATTTCCTTCGTATTCCGAACAACCCATACACATAGGAACGGTCAAGCTGTAACATGGTGACTGATTCTTATTTTCCATCACAATTCCTGTACGGTCGCGGGAAGGGATTGAACAGGAGTAGAAGGGTTTCCACACACCCGTCCTGCGATCGTCTCGAATTAGTGACGTTTATATTACGACCAAGCAGACACTGTCTTGCCACCTCGGCCGTCAGTGTAGCACGGCACGGTATCGCAGCTTATAGCTTTAGTTTTAGTAGTCAGATCGCAGATGACACTAATTTTAGCGTGAAGGAACTATTTTTATAGCGCGCACATCGTTCGCCAGCTCGCCAGCTTCTTGGCGTTGGCGATTCGCAATCGCACATGATGATGTGAGGCCGGTGCTGCCTCTTTTTGCTCTAGAAATGTGTGTTTTTTGGGTGTAGACGTGTGCGTGATTGGTCGTTGGCAGCAGAACAGCAGCAATCGTCTTGCGGTGAGCTGCGAGCCACTGCAATTATGCTATTGCAGGGCAAGAAAGAGAATCATTCATAACAGCGGACCGGCAATTTGATACAACCTGATGCTTTTGCTACGGTTGCACGACTTTTGCTGCACATACACGGGAATGATTGAGACCGTGTGTCAGAAATCGTCTTACCCGTCTTCCAAGCGTGGGACACACGCTGGCTCTGTAAGACGACTGGAGCCGAAGGACCCGGTTGCCTCCCGGTCCGGTAGAGATATTATTGTAACCGAAATAAATCCAACGGTGGCATTTTGCCGCTATAATTTAGACGGGTGTTTGGTGTTTTTTAAAAGGCAAAAGATCTATTTTGAGCGTGAACTGATTCCGTTTTTCTTCCATCCGTGGTTTTGTGTGGGCGATCAGGCCCCATATATTACTGTAAAATTTCTGTATGAATCTGTGTGCGATGCATTTCACTGCCCAACCGGTGAACTGACTTGTAGTTCAGCTCAGACCGCAGGTTGATGGCTTAATTTGTTTGCACTTTGCAACGGCGGAGTGAAGGGACGGATTGGCATTCGCTTCGATCGATCGATTCGATGATCACTCATCAGGTTCAGCGACATGTTGTTTGCTTGATCGATGTTTGAAAATACGAGGTACCGGTTTGGTAGCGAGTACGGGTGGGTAAGACAGAGAGCTAAACGCATATTGGCGCACATTGCTTACACACTTCAGTGACGAGTCAGCAGCTGACTATGCACCAGTTGGCAAAAGTCACATGGTAGCATGGTAACTGTTTGTGATCGTATTTGCTTGTTGGATTGTTATGAATTGTGCCAAAAGCGGTAAATAGATACTAAAGCGTATAGTAATGTGCTATGTTAGTTGACCTTAGTGCGGTTAACGCTGTGTAAAAAAGTGTGCAGATTATTTTCAGCAGCGATATTTTGGTTTATTCTTAATTTGTAGAAACATTTGTGCTTGTTGATTCTGGTCCGTCTGATTTTTGTGCCTCACTGGCAATTAACTACATTTTACGATGTGTGTGGTTGTTAGCCAAAAAATACTATCTTATTATCCCAAAATTATAGCTGAAGATTCGATGCATTTTAATTAGCATTGTTAATTGTTGATAATTGTAGTTACTAGACGGCGATATTGATCGATGGGGAGTGATTTCACGACAGCTTATCTATTTTTATTCAATAAACCAATCGATTATGAAAATACGGCCGTAACACACGTAATAAAGCTAACTTTAATTTAAATAAAATGCTTTGTACAATCTTTGATCGTACGCTGGCCAGAGTGGCTTTGGAACACCGTTAGGGAAGGTCATCGTTTGCCGACATAGGTTAAAACTTACGATGCGGAGCTTTCGACTGTGGATCTAGACTGCCGATTATAGAAACCCTGATGGGAAAGAAACCTAGGAAGGAAGCAAATTGAGTATCATTTTACTTGAGTAAAATAGATGATGATGATGATAATGATGATGATGATAATCGCTAATTTAGTTCCCAAACAAACATACTCAATAGTTGTTTTTGAAGGTGAAAGATATAATACTTGCATGGTATTTAGCAGTGTTACAATTATAATATTACCAATACCTTATTCTGCTGTAACGTTTGTTGTGAATAAAGTCTTACCCCGAAATAGGCAATTTTTTACTGCTCCTATGTCAGATTTTAGTTTAGAGTTTAATGACCAATTCATAGGGATCATGAGGATCCTACTTGAAAGTACTTAAATAAATGCTGGTTTAATATAAAAGATATATAAATGGGTAGTGGATTTTTGCGTAAGTTGTATCCTGGGGCTATCCCCAGAAACATTCTGCGATTAGTTGAAATCAAATGAATTTTAGTTATTAACAAGACTCCTACACATAACTGATATAGGGTCAGACTTACCAAACCAGAGTTTCATGACAAGGGATGGGAATAAATGAACGTGCACGTAGATTTCTAGATGGAGCGTTAAGGTCTATCATAGCTAGATGTTGAGATGGTTTGCCAAATGTGGCTGTTGAGTAGTCCTGATATAAAAAGGTCGACGCCTTTTCAATTAATTTTTTCATGATATTAAGTAAGCAGGCACACGAAAGTATCAAATTGAGTCAAAAATAGCTATTTATTTTTTATTAAACTGTATTTTAGTCATAAAAAGAAGAAGAAAAAGAAGAAGAAGCATATTTTGGGTGAAAACTGTGATATTCGACTTAAGCGATTACCCGCGTTGGGCGAATGTCTCGCAAATGATTATTTGCGTAACTGTTTCCGAATGGCGAATGTCTCCCGAATGTATTATTCGCGCAACTACGGGAAGGACTGTATACTAAAGCATTCAATTATATACGGTGTCCAGTGGCGGCTTTACCGTGTATCAACTACGATTCTGAAAAACTGAATTCAACTCCGGATTAATTTGGATTTGACTCCGCAATTCTGGGCAAGTCCGATTGAGCTCGTTTGAGTCCGATTGAGTCCGGTTGAGTCCAATTGAGTGCGGTTGAGTCCGGCGTGAAAAAGCTGGAATCAATCCGATTCCTACTCCGAGGTAGTCCGGAAATGGATTGATTTTACTCCGGACAAATGGGAATTTGCTAATCACTAGTCTGAGGGGTCCAATTATTGTAAGAATTTAGGCATAAGGGAGCTCCGTTATTACTACCTTTTAGGGCCTTTATGTCCCTTAGATGCGCCACTGACATGAGTATCAGTTTTGAGTATTACAATAGTTTTGGCGTAATTAGCGTATATTATACAAAAACGAATGTACGCTAAATAATGGATGTGTAGAGTTTCTCAAATAATTTGATATACTGCACAATAGTACAAAGAATGGAATTTGATTCAGATGTAATTCATCCGCCAACTAATTTAAGCGTATATTATATTTATGGCATGAACATGTATACAAAGATATCTGGAAAAATCAGTTTTTACTTGTTTGAGATTCCTTCATATATCTCTTGTTCAGTTTTCCCTAAATATCCGTAAATAAAAACTTAAATGAAAACAACTTAAAACCATTTTTGATACGTGTGCTAGTGTGTCAACTAAACAGGAAGTATAAGTTATTGTATACTTCTGATTTTACGATTAAACGTCACTGGTTTGTTGGCCTGCAACGCCCTCACGCAGCTTTGGTGTGAAACACATGAAATGATTATTGACTCGGTATCTCGCAATCCAGAACCGGGGCCGTTTGTTGTTTCTCATAACATCGTAAACTTAATGGTATAGAAAATACTAAACTTATTATCTACAACATCTTGCTAATTTGGTTGAAAATCACTCATCACGTTGAGGGTAGAACGTATGTTACCATCTTTGTTTATCGTCGATGCGGATGAATTACATAACATTTTTCAATCCCAAAATGCAAGGCGTTCTGCAGCCATAGACCGCAAGTGCATTTTTATTTTTCTAACGTCACTTCGTTTTCATTTTCATGCTTCACATGGTGATTGTTCTATTGACCGTACCCCGACAGTACTGGCGCCGTGTTGCGCTTACTTAACGTGTTTCGTGTGTGTAGAGCGCTTTAAATATTTGGCAATTTTTTGTTGTTTTCGTTCGGCCAAAAATATCAACCGATCACGGTCATGGTTGGAAAAGCGAACAGGGCAGTCTGTCAGATTGTCGGCTGTGTGTGTCTCTTTCTGCCGTTAACACTCTTTGAATCGTTGGCGAGAAATTTCATCTCGCTGTGTTTGTGATAATTATTTGCAAACGTCCGATCAATAAATCTTTGTATACATAAACATTGAATTGGTTCGCTTGAAACGCTAGCTTCGCTCTGTCGGTGAATATGTAATATTGTTGATGGTATTGATGCAATATACACAATTTTGTCGGTCAGTAGGTGTAAAAATGTGTAAGAATTAATTTGAAGATAATTTTGATCTTCTTGCAAAGCATGATGTAATTAGGTACGTGAAGCAATATCAGCACATTGCGCAATATAGGCGATTTCACCATATGGTTGCTCTTGATCTTTATCGAACGAAGATAAAAGGCGATGTTTCATGGCTCCCAATACGTAGGACTGCCTATTCTGATACTAGCAATTGATAAGTCCTATAAGACCGACAATGGTTGTTGCGCCAAAAAAGAAGAGATCCGCTAAACGCTCTTAGTATTCAACCCGTGTCAACCCGTGTCAAAATAGCCAACATTAAATAAACTCCATTGCACTAGGATGATCTTAATGGTAATGGATAACTGTTTGCCCTTGAACAAGCAAGCGTGTTCATCTAGCTTTTTTTAGCTAGAGAATAAGTAGCTCAGGATCTACAATGATCAATCCATACTAGATTTGCACAATGACTGTTCTCTAAGGCCAACACAATGGTGTGGATCTATTAGGCGTATTACGTATTAATGTTCTTAAAAACGTATTAATATGTCAAATGGATAGTTTATTTCTGTAAAGCAAATAATCGTACTTATAAAACTATATTTAAACATTTTGTTATAAGCGATGCGACAAACTAGGCCATTTTTTCGAGAAGTAGTAAAGAAAATACCGTGTCGTATATTTTAGAACGTACTTTTCGTAGAACGTGCAGTGTAGAAAAATGTCTACTGTTAAAATGTTCATCTATTAAAGAAACTTTATGAGATAGAAAATTGTCTTTTAATATCAGAACTACTCAATAACCAAATTAGAGCTCCTACACTACTTGCTTCGATTGGCTTTCAACTCAACTTATTACCTTCCCTCGTCACTGAACCCGTTTTGGCCAGTCTTCATACGTTTATTATTACGTCATTAAGTTGTATACATCCCTAGAGATTTGATTTTACCAGCATAAGTCATTAAAAAAAACAAAATAATGTACGCACTTTGAGAATTGATCTTCTTCTTATTTGGCACAACAACCGTTGTCGGTCAAGGCCTGTCTGAACCACTAGTGAGCTAGATAGTCTTCAACTCTAGATAGTCTCCAACTCCATGAAATTTTACATATTATATACATGTACAATGGTAGATTTAAATTATTTTAAAATGTTTATTTCCTTATTCTTCTTTGGCACAACAACTGTTGTCGGTCAAGGCTTGCCTGCACCACTAGTGCGGGTTGGCTTTCAGTGACTTATTGCTACCATAGCAGGATAGTCAGTCCTACATATGGGGGCACGGTCTTTTGATTCATATTCCGGACAGTTTAGAACTCATTTTTCAAATTACGGACGTTTTGATTCAAATTCCGGACAGCCTCAAAATTTCCTCTGTTCATTTCAAATTCACACTCACGCTATAATTTTTGTTTGTTTGGTAGGAACGGTCCGAAAAGGCTGTATTGCTACACTAAAAAAAATAATTTATTTTAATGTTTAACTTATTTTATGTTAAATAATACCCAATTCCGAGTAAAGGAGTCCCACAGACCGACAAAACGACGGTCTTAAAAAAATGGGGTTTGGATGCTGCTTTTCTCTTTTGCTCGTAGAAGCATAGAATTGAAGAACTTCTATCCGAATTGACAGTCTTTCCCGTACGGCCATCAAGGCATTTGTCACGTATATCTTCACATATCGTTGTTTTCCTGTTTATCACAATTATCACAATTTACTTCGGCTGTTCGGAATTTAAAACATGATACAAAATCTTGCTTCGAATTCTGGACAGAATTAAACATGATTTTGGATGAAATTCAGAGCAAAATTTCATAAAACAATGTTATTTTTACGTTTTTAACCACTTCCGGAGTATATTCCGATGTATGTCTATGCAATTGGACACGAATAATAGGAATTATCGAAGAAATAACACTGGCATCGGTTTGAAGCTTAACTAAAGCCTAAGATTGTTTGCATCTGATGTGTTATCAAGAATCGTTTAATATAACACCACTGAAGAATTTCGTATAATTGTGCATAAGTGTATGGTGTATATTGACCAATATTTCATGCGTTAGATTCTAAGATCAATGCATAATCTGGAAACTTGGAGGATTTTCGTATGACTACAAGTGTGTTGTTGATTTGATGTTATTGAATTTATCGAATTCTTAGTTTGGGCACAAAAATATTTACCACTAGAAATTTATAATTGTGATGAAACCAATTTTTATTGAACCAGTATTGAAAAAAAGTCTAGCAAGAAATGTCTAACTGCTGAACTAACAAACTCTTACATAAACTAACTAACAGATCATAGTTTATCATATTTCTTTTGTAGTTTGTATTTTTTTAGTTTATTTTATTTTTTCTATCATCCGGACGTGTGGCTCTATTCAAAAATCGCGTGTACGAAGCAATAGATTTCGTTAATTACGGAAAAAATTTAAAAAAATATTTAAAAATCTACCACAACAAAATTTCAATAATTATGACCAAAAAA
This sequence comes from Anopheles gambiae, assembly GCF_943734735.2. NCBI lineage: Eukaryota > Metazoa > Arthropoda > Insecta > Diptera > Culicidae > Anopheles > Anopheles gambiae. The sequence continues at coordinate 48,619,078 of NC_064602.1, forward strand.
TAGTAAACCATAAATATTTTTCATTAGTATTATGAAAACTTTTTTCTTTTTTTTTGGCAAAAAAGCTATTTTTTTTAATTGTTAAAAACAAACCAGAAAAATGAATTGTTGATGTTTAAAATTCGCATAACTCGAGAGTCGCATAACTTGTGTGTCGCGTAACACCAGCTTATTTGCAATCCTGGAACAATTTTTTGCAGTTTGTATACAAATCATATGAAAAAGTCTCCCTAATAACGAGTTTTTCGCACAATGAGTGAATCCCTGCAGCAGGCTAAACTCGTTATGCAAGATTCCACTGTACTTGATATTTTTGTAATACTAAAATGAACTGGAGACAATCATTAGTTGTGGTTAATTAACATAATTAAATTTATTATTTTAATAAATTTATAATTTTATAGATTAATTTATTATCTTTTACACTAGTTTTACAATAAACAAACGTTGCATCCTGTTATTTTTACAGTACTGGGCAAATTAAATTTTCCTTTATTTTCAATGATACATTTGTTTCACATTGTTCGTGGAAATTGAAGTTATTGTAATGCTTTTTTTAAATCATTGGTTTTATGCTAACGAAACTGCAGAACCAAACCATGAAAAAAGTTTGCTTTAAGAAATAATAACTTATCCATTTTTTTCATAAGAGTGATTTTAAAGTGACAAATAAAGTGCCCACTTTAATCATTCTAGAGATTTTATTAAAAATATCCAATAACTAATAATTAATATGCATGTATTCTTGTAGTGTTAAAAAAGTAGTTTCAGGATTTTTGTTAAAAAATTTCTAATGTTTAAAAGGTTTATCTAGTTCAGAAACTTTTTTTGCATCTGGTTCTTCGCAAACGTCATCTAGTGCTTCATAATAAATGTATATGTTTGTCACGGTTAGTTATATCCACTCTTGCATTGAGAATCGGTCACAAACCCTTGATGCAACTTAGATCTACATCTTGTGGAGGCCAGTCAAGGTGTATTAGTTGGTACGAGTTGATTGATTGATAAATTTTATTGCTTGTGTGTGTGTTAAGCTCCTCGCTCACTCTAAAGCAAGACTAACAAAGTCAATAGGTTTATTTCATGCTGATCAAAAGCATGCAGAAATACTATTATAGAATTGGAAAACAGATCTTTGGACAGATGAGTCCAAATTAGAACTGATGATCGAACACAGTTAAACGCAATCCACGAAAAATATAAAAGAAATGTAAAATTTTAAATAATGGGCACTGCCGAGTACTGCATATATAAAGGTTTATGTATTGTTTAAATTCAGAATTATAATATAATGGATGTTTAAAACATGTATAAATTCATAACTTCTAATTACTAAACTATAAGGCAAATTGAATTATTAGCCAGAATATATGTTACAATTTTAGTGGCACTCATGCTTGTAGTTTCTTGGACCCATCGCGTAGGTATTATCTTTGTTTAGCGCACAGCATTCAGAAAACTTCACGCGAAGCAGTGACGATAGCGCATTCGAGCGGCGGTACTGATTGGTGCCGGTTGCTATTTCTGGCATCGTGTCGGTGAAGGTATGAAATGCTCGTTGGGATTGACCATTCGTGTGTCATACCTCACACGCATAACCACAACCGTAGACCGAGGTCATCCGCGGGGGCCATGAAGAGTTTGCACAAATTGTGTGTTCGTATTGCTGAATATATTTTGCTCCTTGATCTTCTTATGGTTTCGACTTTGCATCGTATGACTGTGAGGATGTCTCACTACACCAATGAAATTACATAGTAGCGATTACCGGTAGTGGTGGAAAAGAAGGAAAAAGAAAGCAAAACTCAAATGACACCATCTGAGCTGCACCTTGAACAATGGCTAGAGTAGGTAAAGTTTCGCAACTTCATGAAAGTTGTCTGGTATGTTTCGATCGTTGATTGGCAGCGATTGCGAAATAAGGATATAGTATAAAGTAACTTTGAGAGAACTTTTGTAAGCAATATATTATTAGAATGAAGTGTAGCAAACTAATGCAATGAAACAGTTTAATAAGTTAACCGGGAATAAAAAATATTTGAAATTATTACACTTTATAAATGCTTCATTTAAAATTATAGATAACATATCTTTGTGTTCGTCTTGTAGTTACAATAACAAAATCTAATTCCAAGCTTTTGCTGATTCCAAACATTCCATACAATTCGTTTTCGTACTGGTATTGTTTTGTTTTTTTTTTTTTTATAATATGTTTTGATATATTGATATATTTATTATTGTGAAATAATGGCAACAATGCTTAATAAGTATGCTTTTGCTTATTTTACAATTAAGTTTAGCAGTTTTTGATGTTTTTTAATTGCTGTTTAAACGTGACTCCTTTTTGTTTACTTAGATATTTTAGATAGTTAAATTTTGTTATTCCAAGATACTGACGTTATAATTAATAATTGAATATATTGTTTCTTGCTTTGGCAAAATTTAAAACTTTTCGTTTTGTAAGTATATTGTTGTTTTATTAATATTATTATTATTATTATTTCTTATTATTGTTATTATTATTATTCTTGTTATTGTTATTGTCACTATTATATTTATTTTCGATTGTTTTCAACGAGGGCTGTACAACAAAAACATAAAGCTAAACCTTTTCTAATTAATTCGTAATATTGGAGTTTATATGGATTTTTAAAAAAATCCTGAAAAGGAAAAATCTGATTAGGACACGTGGAGATTGCAGTGATGAAGAGAGAAGGAAACAAGGAAAGGGAAGGATAGAAACAGAGACAAGATAATCAAACTAGATATATTTTATTACTCAAAGCTCTGCATATATCAATAGTTAAACTCATAGCATAATTTAACTACTCTTATTTTCGTAGCATGAAAGAAATAAAACGTTTTATATAAATCTGTTAATAAAATCTGAATCATAATATATAAAATCTTTTTCACGTTCACTAGGTTAGTATGGTAAGTGATTCTCTACTGTCGATATTCTACTGCTTGGTTTCTGTTGTTCAATTTTGTGGTGGAAGTCGTGTAATTATTTGAATTTCAGTCCAGTAACAAACCAAATCAGTATGTAATACCATCGAGAGGTTTTACTTAGTTTAATAACAGTACGACCGATCAGTTTCTTCTGAATAGAGAAACTTTAAATTACTACTTTGTATGAAAGTATTTAATGTTTAAACCATCATGTTGGCAATAATAACTCGTCTTACGTACAAAAATTATACAAAATATATAATTATATAGATATAAATGTTTTCTCACGATACGTTAAAACACTATTATTTGGTAGGTTATTTTTAATTGATTTTGATGCTGAATTGTTTGCTATGAAAATTAATATTATTTGTATAATATAGTATAATACTATACTAAACGCAATACTAAATGCCATCGAACGCCGTAAAGTTTTTATGTTATATGTCGCCACCTTTTATGTATTTAATGTTTGCTTAATCAGGCAATAATCTTGTTTTGATCAGCCACTTTCCCAAATTCGATTGCAGAGGAACGATAGTTGCAGTTGCTTAGATTCAATGGCAAATACGTACAAATTATACGTACAATTTGGGAAAATGTTCAAAAAATGTCCAAGGAAACCACCAATTTATGTCATTTTAACAATCGCTACGATCGTTCCCGAATTCGATTGAGTTTGGGAAAGTGGCTGGTTATCTTATATTTCGACTTAGGATACTATTTGCCTTTTCGCTACAGTGTATTTGCAAGATCCAAAACTGGCATGTTTGCCAAAGAAGTGTGTGGTAGTCATGTTCTAGTTGTATTGTGTAACTGTAATCTGTAAAACTACTTTTTGTGTTTAACAGAGGTAAATTAGATTTAGAGATAAGCGAGCCTTCAGTGAGCCACAAATGTTTGAAGGCGATTTTAGATGAATACTGTGCGTAAAAACGTCAAAAAGACACTTGGTGTATCTCAGCAAATCATCCGAAAGAGGGGAATTGAAGTTTCATGATCTCCCACGAACGTAATTTCGATGATCAGATGACCATTTTCCAATTACGCCTGAAATCGAAGTGAAAAAATTGATGCATGTATATATAGTTTTTCAATACGCATTCGAATTTAACCTTATGGAAGGGAGAAAGCGATGGAAAAAGAAGCTAAAAATTTGGACCATAAGGAAATAACAATTTTTTTATAAATTCAAAGATTAATGGTAAAACGTATTTTGTTTTCTTAATTTTTATAGAGACTTTGAACCAATTGGCCTCATTCGTCTCTTTAATAGGTATAGTAAAAACAAACTGATCGGTAATACGTATAATAAGAAAGTTTGTTTTTTTTTCAACGAAAGTTGTTGGCGTGAATGTTGAAAAGTATGTGTTGGTAAAAATGGTAGTTATTCCTGTTCGTGACCTTAAAACATAATCATCTACTTGCACTGGTAAACCAGACGGTGCTCCATAACCTAGAACAGAACCTAGTGTCTGGCATACATAAATAAACCATACTAACTAGATTCTGGCATAAGTTGGTACGGGATCGATCTGGAACATGCTCCAGTAAACATAGTTCACTAAATGGCATGTTAACTCCGGACAAGATGCAATGGTAGCTTAACCATCGAAACGGGAAATCATAAATTACGTTCAGTTACTGCTAAACGATACAAACAAGCATCCAACATCCCGAGCAAGGGTAAATTAACGTTTGAAATGCAAAATACCTGGAGTCGAAACTCCTGGTCATGAAATTGAGACTTAGCTCCCAAATATTTTCTGTGTCATCTTTGCTAGCCGCAGCTTGGTGTGATGACCAAGTTGTTGTTTCTTTTTGTGGTTAACAAAACCGTAAGTTCAAAACGATCGCAAAACGGAAGGAAAATAGAGCGCATCTGCCGTTAGTTACATAGGTATGTGTTTATGTGGTAGTGTAGGTAGCAGGCAAACACTGGCGAGCGAAATATTTTCTGTTATTTCGGTTTTCGTTTTGCATATTTTTAGCATATGGCTACAGTGAACCGTATCGTATCCCTTCACACGATCGCGACCGCTATACAACAGTAACACCAACAAACACCAACTGGTGGACGAGCAGTGGTTCATCCAAGAAGAAAACCGGTCTCAATCGATGGTTCTTAAAAATAGGACTACCCGAACGCATCATCTAGTCTATTGAGTTCGTTCAAACATCCGCACAAACAGACGAAGTAGCATTGGGGACTGGTCGTCTTACATCGGCTAATGCGATGGCTAGTAGCTTGGGCTGACCGAACTATTGAGACTATATGTACAACCTTTCGGACATCTACGCCTGCGTTCTCTATTCTCTACTCCGTTCAGCTCGCTTTGAATCATTTGCGGTATTCCACTGACTTTGGCTGTGGATCGTCAGAGCTGCAGCATCATCAGTAGGCGTACCATGTAAATACGAATGCTTGAACAGAGTCCATACCTAAACATGATGACGAACGTGGTGGGTCGGTAGTGATCGTACCGGGCGGAAACTGGCAAGTATTGTTTTTCTCTGCCGCTTCTTTGCGATCGACGACAGGGGTTGGGTGTGGGCGAAGTGACTGGTACGGAGCGAATCTGTGTTCGCATGGTAAATTTATTCATGCGGCCAACGAAAGACATACCGTGCACACGTTCGTGAACCGGACGGATAAAAGCGGTCAAGAATGTGATAATTTTAGCTCTAGTCATAATAGTTGTTTTTCTTCGTTTCTCTGTTATTTGACACGCACACGACGAACAATGGAGCAAGTTAACTAATCAACTTTATTAATTAAATTTCTTTATACGTCGTCTCTTTTACCCAACTGTATTTTAGTCTCTTTATTTTATCAAACTCTGTGTCACATTGAGCAGTGTTTACGATTTAGTCTTTGGCATTGTAGAAACTTTTTGTTTTGTAATTTCTTATATATTTGTCAGAATCATTAGTTTCACAGTCTCTGGAAGGGCATTCAACTTTTTGGTATCGTGAACCACCATGCGTCTCCATTGTTCATTTTTGTGACTTGCGAAACGATCAAACTAACATGAATGGTACATAAATGACGATAAGAAGTTAATGTACCTTCAAGCTTCATTATCTGTATCAAATATTAGAACACTCTAGAAAGAGGTATTTTCAATTAAGAGAGCCCCGTTTACAATGTCTCTAATACATTATTAACGTCACTGAATACTAGGGCACTGCTGTAGCATAAGAATACAGAAGAAAATACGGTTGCTTTTGTTTCGTTACGAAAATGGCTTAGTTCGGGCATGAATATTTGTCATCATTCATCAATACCGCTGAAGAGCAACTATTTCATCATCTCTCTAAAACCACTTGCACACCGTAAGCCAACCATAGCTGTGAGCAAAGCATTGTCTCTATCCCAAAATATCCCTTTGCGGCGATCTCTGTATCGCTGAACTGAACATTCGCTATCGGCGGCGCTTCAGGCAAGGCAAGAGAGCCATTCTGAATCCGCGTTTCGTCCCCGAACACGTTCAAATTGGCTCACCAGCCGACCAGCTTCATGCAGGCTTTCTTTACACTAGTCCGCCCCCTGTTACAAGCTTCCCCTGCCCCTCCTGCACAGTTCTATTCTGTTCCGCTCTGCTCAACAACACCTCCAACAAGCTGACGGCACGGTGCTATTAACCGAGAGTCAAAATTTGCATTCCGATGCCCCCGAATCCAACACAGAAAGGGCAGAAGGATGCTGTGAAGGAGAGCGAACGAACGGCCAGGCAAACGGCTGAGGTTCTTCCTTCGGTATTGCACATACGCACCGTTGAACGCACACAAATAGTGGCATGCTACTACTCTCTAGCTACGGTGGTTTTCGGTTTTGGTTTGCATTATTTTAAAAATAGCTTACAACACAATTCAGCTCATAGCCAGCGTTACCCGTCGCACCCGTACGCTGGTGGTGAAATGTTTTTGTCGGTGAGCTATTGGGTTATTTGCTCGGTTCACTTTTGAGCATAAAATGTTTCATGTTGTTCAAAGTTGCTTGTTTTGAGTCAGAATGCATTCTACGTATTCTTGAGTATCATTTTAGATGTGCACTTTAGAGTGCAATTGAGACAATGTTTTGTAACTAGGTAGCACTGAGCTGTACAACACTTGGAACACTGAAGCTGAACGATTAAAGCTTGAGCAGAACCTTAATCGTATTCCTCCGGGCGTACGTCGAATATAGTGAAAATAAGCTAGGTCTAGCCCATAATTCAAATAATTGAGAGTTTTCCAAAACCTCCGTGCCGGCTGGAACCACATTGCGATCGCTAATGAGACTTGTAGTATGCTCGATATGACACCACCAAGTGATCACGCCGACAAATGCTTGCCTGACGCGAATAACAAAATAACGGTGCGTCAGTACAGGGTAATGAGACAAAAGAAACTAGCCAATAGACGCCAACAGGCGGTCGTCAACTGCTGTTACCTTGCGATGCGTTGCATGCGTCAGCCATCAAACCAACCAACCTGCCGGCCGGCCGGATTAACCTGTGTGGAGAAAAAGGCCGCTGTCTACCGGGAGGAGCGTACACATGGATGAAGCCCCCTTCCCCTCTCTGTCCGTACCCTTTTTTACATTTTCACACAAACTGCACCAGGCTGCTCCATCGGTCGACCCGTCGCTCGAGCTGTGCAAAGAAAATCTCAGTACATACGTCGTGTCACTATACTTCAGGTGGCCGCGCCTCGGCACGATTGTAGGTGTATGTGTGAAGTCACAGCGATCGTGCGATCGTGTTGACGATACAAATCCACGGCCACGAAGTAGCCCAGGAAAATCTCTTTCTATTTTCTGCGTGCGCAATCGGCCAGCTAGCTCCTCGTTCAGCTATTGCTCGTTCAGCCGAACGGAAAGTAGGCCTGCTGGCTTATGTACTTGCTGGGTCTTGGTCTATGTACTTACCCTCCCAGTGGAGCTAGAGTTAGACGGTACGTTGGTGTGCGTGACAGCACGACGACCTCCAACGAACGCATCTCACACAGACGAACGCGTTCCCACCACCACCGCACCGCAAAACGCAGGAGCTGGCGGAGCTGGAGGCTGGGATGCGAGCGGCAAATCCCAGGCACTCGGCCGTGCGATCTGATTGCGACGTATAAAAAGCAAGTTCCCCCAATTTTCGGTTAGAACGGCTTTCGAACGCGTAAGTGATAACATCCAACATTTCACAGAGCTGAGGGCACACGATCCAACCGATCGAGTGGTTCAGCGATTCATAGGGAGAGTCAGTGGGCGTGTGTGTGTGTGTGTGTGTGTATGGTTGAGCGAGCGTATGGGATTGGGAGTGCATGCGTGCGTGGTTGTGCACCTGATAGCTGATAACGAAGCACTTCATCACAGGATTTCCTCATCTGATCGCTGACTAAGGCTAAAGCCTCAACTATTTGTGCGTGTGCATTAGAGTGTTTCATCATCATCATACTTCGGTGGTTCGCAGAGCTAGGAGTTCGAGTTGAAACTCAGTTCATTTACCTCCGTTGCTGGTCGGTGGCTTGTGCAGGATTGTTTTTTGCATCGCAAAATTCAGGACGCTGGGTTGCAGAAACATCATAAGCATTGCTTTGCATTGTGAATTGGAACATAAGTGATAAAACAGAGGAGAATGAACAGTGGCATTGTGGAAGGACATTCGTTTGCAATACTGATATTGCATGACAGTGGTTGGAAAGCAATAGTGTGGTTCCCATTATGCAAAGGATACAGTGATATATTTATAAAAAAAACAACAATTGCGTAAACTTACTACGCTACTTTCTGACTCACGCATTAGGAACTCTTGAAGTTAGCAACAGAAGTTACATAATCGTATCTTCTAACGGTGAAAAAACGATAACCAGATTATAAACCAGATTATAAGGCTGGCAGGCTGGCTGCAGTTGCGATCATGTGGAACATCGGACATGGAACTATTGTGCCACTGAGCATTGCTGGTCATCGATGTTGGTGCTAACTCAAACTACACATCCGACACACTGCTGTCCTGCAAACTATCACTCGCTATCGGACGGAGCATATTACCTAAAATAGTAATGCGATGCAAACATTCATTCACATATTTTGTGTGCGTCATGCCAGACATGCGCACTAGACGCGTGACCATCCGCATAGGTTCATCCAGCCAGCACCTTCCACACCCTCTATATTTTTCGCTCCCGCGTGGGGAGCCGCACCGGAGCCATTCCTTTTTTTGTTTTTGTGCAGGATCACTGAAGAAATGATTGTCTGCCACGATCAAAATGGCCTCTTTTCTCAATCTGTTCCTCTTGCTTCTCTAACTGCTGTAAAATCACTTCCCCGTCTCATTTTGCCTCCCTGGGTGCAGATTTTCCCCGGCGACGACGACGGCGGCTCGCTCAGTTACGTAAATAGAACACGCACAGGTCGCGCATACCTTTGCTCTTACCTAATCCTTGAGCGATGTGCGAGGAAAATAAACCCCCTTCCCGGGGGGGTTTTAACGTTACCTTTTTCGTACGCCCACCCGATCGCGGTCGGACCGGGGCCAAATGTTTGCACGATCGTCACGGGTTGCGCGCGCACCACACCACCACCCTTGGCTGTCCGTTTGCTCCCGTTTTCTTACACGCACGGCCTGCCGTGAGCTGCTAGTATATAGCTGAGTCACTGGCCGAAGGCAAGCGCTAGGGTCGGGCCTTATGTACTAGGACGGTCGGTCGGTACATAGTTCGGGTTTTTCGTTGGGCCTTCATGCAACTGGTCCGCACAGATTGGTCGACTCACTTAATTCGATCGTACTCCTCAACGGTGGTGGATCGTTTCCGAGCGAACAAGGTGTCTTTTTGCAGTTTTGTTTAGTTGACCACTTTTCATAGTGGATATTGAGCATTGAAGTTAAAGTTGAACAGTCATAGTTCAACCGAGGTGAGGTGATACGGAGTTTATGCAGCTACAGTTGGAGGCTCGCATGGTGGTGTGGTAGACAGTGATCGTGTTTTGAGGGATTTTTGCAGTTGACGTGATCAGTTATTAGAGAAGTGAACTTTTTTTTTAAAGGAGATTGTCAAATAGTTTTTACAATTTAGTCCTTTCGTAGGTGTGTGCAAGTGAAAGAATGATGTATCATGGCAAATAATTACAGTGATCTTTCTTTATCGCTTCTCAAACGCTTGAGAGCGATCAATTGTCTGCATTTTTTTGCGCAGCTAAATGGGAACAGTGGTTTTAAAGCCTAAAAATATATCGATAGTTTTTTTGCGAATTAGTTTCGCCATTCGATGAAATGCGGTAGCATCCCTTGTGTTCACATGCAATGTTAGTTGTGTTTGCTGTTGAGTGGCGCGGCATTTAATTGAGCATGTAGTTGTAAAGCGTTAAAAATATCGTCATTTCGAGGTCTATCAGCAGCGGTAAACCAATTGGTGAAAAACAAGCAAAGCGAAATCATCCCGCAGGATTCGTGTTTCCCTTTCTTTCGATAGCGCTATGCTGAATCGGGCTGTTGCAAACTGCGCGTTCAAGTTTTCCCCGAGCAAACCAAACTGTTGGTTTGAAATATTTCACAAGCATGTTGGACGTGCGATGTTCGCTCGCTGCTCGTCACTCTTGTGCAATCCTCTTCTAAATGTCTCGAGGTGAAATCTCGCACGCGCGCGTGCTATAAATATAGAACATTTGGGGCGCTACACGCACCACGGTCCTCTAGCGAATCTTGCATAACACACGGAACCGAATTCACGATACAGACCCCGTTGTTATTTTCATTTTGCTACGGTCGGATGGATGAATGTTCCTTGGCCTGGGTTTATGGGAATGTATATATATATATACATGTGTGTGTATGTGTGTGTAGGTATCTGTTGGTGAGAATCAACTCACCAACAGGTGGGGGCTTGGGAATGGATACATCATCAAGTAGGAATGCCATATACAACCAAACAGCACATCTCAAATAGTTGATAAAGGCGTACCAGTGACTTTTCTGGAATATCTCGAATGGTTGATCTTGCTTATTTGGAATGTGATCTTAGGATCACAGTCCAAATGAGCAAGAAACAATTCAAACGATAGAGATCCAGAAATGTCACTCGGTTTATGTTGCGTTTGGATGATCGTTGTCCTTCGTGCCCGGTAATGTGATCAAGTAGATGCTTCGTTATTGCAACAGTTTTACTCTTCTCATGATGTATTGAACTGAATGGTTGAATGAAAGTAACTCATCATACTTTTTTTATTCTTCATTTTTCTTTTCCAAACAGGACGACAAGCAAGGGCTGAACCAAAATTGTGCCAAAACCAAATTAACGTGTCTCTTTTAGCCCGCGTCTCAATTCGAAAAAACTAATCCAACATGCCGAAGCCACCAGTTCAGGTCGGAGAGGATCCCGATCCAACTGAGTTCCTTTTCGTCTCGCTCGAGCAGAAGCGTATCGATCAGAGCAAGCCGTACGATTCCAAGAAGGCTTGCTGGGTTCCGGAAGAGAAGGAGGGCTATGTGTTGGGTGAAATCAAGGCCACCAAGGGTGAGCTGGTCACCGTTGCCCTGCCCGGTGGTGAGGTAATGCATTCGCGCCAACGACGGAAACCCTCTGTCTTGAAGACAGGGCACAGTTACAGACAACGAACACTATACATCTAGCAGCAGACGGCTCATTTCAATGGAGTGAATCTTTAGCAATAAGCCAAATACGTTCATTCATTTATGATGTCCGTGAAAGACAAATTCTCTCGACTTCTGAGATGCACACAAATGCTCGTCCCAGTTCATGATTCGTTGCTAAAGGCAAAGCGTCATCACACCTGGAACTGGTATTTCTTGCACTCAGCAATCGTAGGGGAATGCATCGATCGGATCATAAACAGCTTTACAGAATACCCATAAACATTTGATCATTTGTCCGTTTTCATGTCTTACCTTGCTCCCTTACCAAATACGACCACACGGATGCGTACATAAAAATAAACAACTCTTCCCATCCCATCTCCCGGATCACACTACGATACAATACACACGATCGCCATCACTCATGACGCACAACAGGAGAAAAACTTCAAAAAGGAACAACTTTCGCAAGTGAATCCTCCGAAGTTTGAAAAAGTCGAAGATATGGCCGATCTGACCTATCTAAACGAAGCTGCCGTACTACACAACTTACGCCAACGATACTACTCCAAACTGATCTATGTAAGTGCAAAAGCGCAGTGAACTAATTACTGTGTCCGTTCGTTTCCGTTTCTTCTCGATTCCACTTGGCTCTTCTACGCGGGGTACGTCGATATTTGCTCGATCAAAATTGTCGTTCTTTGATCACGCCAACCAAAAAAAACCGAACATTTGAACAACCCTTCCCCGTCGGCATCACGTTTGGCTGGCGTCCATTTATCGGTACTGTACGCCGAATGCTCTCTGTGGGGTTTGTTGATGTACACGATAAACGTACGTCCGTTACGTGAGTACAGACCAAGGACTTCAAGAAGGACTTGGTGTCCCAGGTCAACCCACCGAAATACGAGAAATGCGAGGATATGTCCAACTTGACATATCTTAACGATGCCTCTGTACTCCATAACTTGAGACAGAGATACTACGCTAAGCTTATCTACGTAAGTATCGCTACAGCATGGCTAAGATGCTTGGCTATGTTTTTCGTTTAACCCTTCTCTATCTCCTCCTTCCATCGACACTAATGAAACCATCAGTAAATCAGTGAAATCATCATTATCAATTTTCATTTTATTCATCCCAGTTGACACATCACACAATACATCATGCGAATTAGTTTGTCCGTTTCTCTCATACACCTTTTGAATCATTAAGCTAACCAGTAGCATATCCATTTTGATGCAAACTTTCCTAATAATATCACATTCCCTATTCCAAAATACCACCTCCTTAAAATGCTTAACGCGCGCATAAAAAATGTCCACAATACGACAGCCGCAAAAGAAGCACACCATCTCTTTCTCATCAGTGAAGAGGCACGGAAGTTAATCCCGCTACTAGAAACCGGGACACGACCTAGCAAAATCCTTCAACCATCCGTTTCCGTTTCGTTGGAACCATCCAAAGAACGATGAAAATCTTCACTAAGACCATTGCGTTTCGGTTATCTATAGTAGAACAAGATCTACCTGAAGCCGGAACGTACCTCCCGTATCATTATGTTTTCTTATATGTATTAAAGATTGATCCCACGCTACGTCGTTGATCTGTGTTTTAACTAATGTTATCATTTTCTTCCCACCCCACGTTGATCCTCTACGCCACAGACCTACTCGGGCTTGTTCTGCGTTGTCATCAACCCGTACAAGCGTTACCCGCTGTATACCAACCGTTGCGCCAAGATGTACCGTGGCAAGCGCCGTAATGAAGTGCCGCCGCATCTGTTCGCCGTCTCTGACGGTGCCTACGTCAACATGTTGACGAACCACGAGAACCAGTCTATGTTGATTACCGGTGAATCTGGTGCCGGAAAGACTGAGAACACCAAGAAGGTCATTGCGTACTTCGCCACCATTGGCGCTTCGGGCAAGAAGGACGAGAACGCCGAGAAGAAGGGCTCGCTGGAAGATCAGGTCGTCCAGACTAACCCCGTACTTGAGGCCTTCGGTAACGCCAAGACCGTCCGTAACGATAACTCGTCTCGTTTCGTAAGTATCGCAAAATGGTGCTCGCGTCAAACGACTGTAAGCCGTATGTACTAACTGGGTGCCCTTGTTTGTCTTTGCTCTACAATAGGGTAAGTTCATCCGTATCCACTTCACTGGAAGCGGTAAGCTGGCTGGTGCCGATATTGAGACATACCTGCTGGAGAAGGCCCGTGTCATCTCGCAGCAGACTCTGGAGCGCTCGTACCACATCTTCTACCAGATTATGTCTGGATCCGTCAAGGGATTGAAAGGTAATTTACAATGGTTTACAATTGGACTGTACCTACTGGACGTATCAGACGGACGCAAACCAACCTATTCTTGATTCACACTTGTAAACCGAACGACACTGACATTGGACTGTGATGCGAAAGCCTATATTGACCACCAACACACCAACGCTGCGTTATGTTCACCGCCCGGAGCTGCTGTGATGGACATTTGGTTGACTGCAGTCGATCTACGATGAGAAGCGCATCCGCACACGTAGCTGCTGTGCAGTCCAAGGAATGGAACCAGCTAGCTCACGGGGAGAGGTGCATCATTTCCCGGATCCTAGCGTGCAAGCGTGTTCATGTACACCACCCACCCCTGTTTACCAACACCCTCGTTGACTAGTGTTGACACATTTGTGTAGTGCCTTACCTACTTTCACCGATCGCTATGACCAACAATGGAAGCAGTTGATCAAGCACCCGTCCATCACTAACCGTGTTCTTACCGTTTTCGTAACTTTAGAGAAATGTTTCCTCAGTAACGACGTTTACGATTACATGATCATTGCACAAGGCAAGACCACCATTCCAAATGTCGACGATGGAGAGGAAATGGGTCTAACTGATGTAAGACTCGGCACCCTCGTGTGGTGTTATTCTGTGTTTTTATTAGTTTTTCTTCTTCTTAATTTTGAAATCCAGTAGAATAGTGTTAGTAGTTTGAATCGATATCAATCACACACAGTACTGATGCACGGCGCCTACCATTGACCCTCAATACGTTTTGGTCAATACGTAAGCGCTCTTAGATATAGTACAATCAAACTCGTAAACATCAACACTTACACCAGAAGGCATGCTCCTCGATCCTGTGGAACCGACCCCGTGCGAGTGTGCCTTATAGTAACCTCATGAATACCCATCTCACTAGTGGAATGCTTTCCCAATACAGGACTTCTTTTTGGTGGTAAAGCTGACCCATTCGACATTCATACCCTTACGTCCAATGCACAATACGACTGTGATAGAGAATATTCTTCGAAACGAATATGATCTCGAATTTGTATAAAAATCCCCTCGCTAATCTTACTATCTCTATACTTCATCCACTTCCATATCATATGCCAACGTGCACAAAATCACATAAACACCACGAACAAACCAATATATCCTGCACAAAACGTGATCATCACCACCACCACCACCACTACCAACAATACCATGCAACCACAGAAAAATGTTTACTCTCCAACAACATCCATGACTACCATATCGTGGCCCAGGGCAAAACGACAATCCCGAGCGTAGACGATGGAGAAGAAATGCAGATCACCGATGTAAGAATCGGCAGATGGTGCTAACTTGCCTGTTTGAAACGACCATGTTCCTCGATGAACATTGCTTGTCCATGTTGCTTTAACTGTTTGCTTTGCAGACCGACATGTCTGGAGGACAATTATTTGTTTGCTATTATTTTTTTTTCGTGGAATAGAATAAATTGCACTTTGACTCTTTGGCCATCAAATGCAGAAGGGTTGATGGACCATGACAAACTCGATTCGATAGGGTAGTGGTTAAAAACCATAACGAAAGTAACGCATTTTTTCTTACATTTGAAGAACTTACGTTGCTAAGTTCCCGTATAAGCGATTATCCAACCATTACCCAAGGCAAGACACGCATCCCGGGCGTTAACGATGCGGAAGAATTCGAACAGTTGGACGTAAGTTGGGCGGTCGCGTCAGTAACGTGGACATGGCCTTTTCATTTTCCAACCCTTAAAGCACACAGTTTTTTTTGTTCCGTTCCTTGTACAGTATCGCCACCGACTTTAGATGGGTCTTAATGGTTATATGGCTATGTATCCTGTGTAAAATAAATTCCTGTGCCAGTATGTTCGTTTCGTTCCGAGTTCGTGTGCGATGGGAGCGTGTCTTACCAATTGGTTCAATGTGTTTAGTATTACCAGCCCTCCCCCCTTTCCTCTTTTATTCAATTCATATTAAGTAGTATATATAATGAAAAAAATAATACAGAAATAGATCCCAATACAAAAACTACCATCCATTCTTTGAGATCGCTCCCATGTCGCCTGCTTGACACCAATTAATCAAATCAAGAAAAGACTGTTAAACAGCTTTCCTTGCGCCAAGCTTGAGCCTTCATAATTTTGCTGTGTTTTTTACTATCATATAAGTGTACTTGCGTCTGTTTTTATGTGTAAGTGTGTGTGTGTGTGTATCTGAATGTGTGTGGGTGTGCGTGTTTGTGTTTCATCTAACGCAGAAGCAGCACAACCAAAAGCAACGACGGTCGATTAAAAAACATTCGCTAGACAAAGGAAGCCTTTGTATTACACCATATCAAACATGTCAACAAGAAACGAAAAAAGACAAGCAGCGGAACTGTAGTGCGACGTAGAAACCAGAATTTTAATGCAAAACTTTTCCATACAGAAATGTGCTTCTTGTCGAACGACATCTACGATTACAACAGCGTTTCTCAGGGTAAAATCACCATTCCCAACGTCGATGACGGCGAGGAATGTCTGTTGACCGATGTAAGTGCCTACTTCCCAGATATGCAAAAAACTGGGACAGTTCACTGTTGTTTTGTCTCCACTCTGTGTGTCTCCATCTTGTGTTCACCGATCTGTTCACGAACGAACCATAATTGAACGATCAAACATCTCTGTAAGAAACAGAAGGAAATAGCATCGAACAGCCTGTGGTACTATTCCATAATTATCAACAAATCCTACCAACGAATATATTACTTTTGGCATAAATTGTGACTGTACCGTCTGTAAAAAATGATACAGTAAATGCAGTTTTGCAATAAGCTGTAAAGGCCGGGCTACATTGATCGTACTCTCTGGTGTAATTTCGATTTTCACTAGCGCATCTGGCGGCGGCTGGTGGAAGCTTTTTTTGGTCATCGAGGGAATGGTCGTGCCGGATCTCAAAATTAAGTAGTTTTTACATCGTTTTCCATTGCAAAAATGGATGCAATCCGTGCAAAACATGTGTATCTACGTTTTACACAACTTTTCTCCTCCGATTTATGTAAAAAACATGGAAAATTAACGTATTTTCTGGAGCGGCTCCAAATTGTTTGGCAAAATGCTTCGGTCAGCCGCCGCCAGATGCGCTAGTGAAAATCAAAATTACGCGTGCGAGTACGATCAATGTAGCCCGGCCTTAAGAGAGCACCAATTTTTTTGCCGACATATTAAGCAATCTTTCGGATAAGATATTATTTCGATCATGTGAATATAGCCGCGCTCTAACGCTTCATTGCCATATGTACTAAAATTAGCTAGTAAAAATCGATTGTGGATGCTCATACTCATTGTGTTTGTAAAAAAATTAGCAGTGAAATGTTCAATAGCGTAACTGGGTCTAATCAATTGTTTCTTTGCTCTCTTCACGCCAATTCACCACTGAACATCTACAGGAAGCCTTCAACGTTCTGGGTTTCACTCAGGAGGAGAAGGACAACATCTACCGTATCACCTCCGCTGTCATGCACATGGGTCGTATGCAGTTCAAGCAGAAGGGTCGCGAAGAGCAGGCTGAGGCTGACGGTACCGAGGATGGTGACCGTGTTGCTAAGCTGCTCGGTGTCGGCACTGACGATCTGTACAAGAATCTGCTGAAGCCACGTATTAAGGTCGGTAACGAGTTCGTCACCAAGGGTCAGAACAAGGACCAGGTCACCAACTCGGTCGGTGCCCTTTGCAAGGGTATCTTCGATCGTCTCTTCAAGTGGCTGGTCAAGAAGTGTAACGAGACTCTGGACACCAAGCAGAAGCGCGCTCAGTTCATTGGTGTGCTGGATATTGCAGGTTTCGAAATCTTCGACGTAAGTATTTGGGGTACACCACAACACATACTAAAACATTTCATACCTCACTGCAATACAGATACAACTGGTAGCAATTCAACCTTTAGTCAAAGCAATTGGTGATCCAAGCATGATTCAGTACTATGAAATGGGGGTTTTGCCCAGTAAAGCATAGAATCACAGATAGACACTTTTGGGTGAATCACAAATCACAGAGAACTGATTTAATTTTGGCCCACCCCGATTAGTTCAACGGTTTCGAGCAGCTCTGTATTAACTTCACCAATGAGAAGCTGCAGCAGTTCTTCAACCACCACATGTTTGTACTGGAGCAGGAAGAATACAAGAAAGAGGGTATCAACTGGGCCTTCATCGATTTCGGTATGGACTTGCTGGCCTGTGTCGAGCTGATCGAAAAGGTGCCTACCCAAGTGTTTCTTTTTTTATGTGAACAGTCAGGCAACCTAGTGGATTGCATTGTTCGTTTTCTGTCAATTGTTTTGGAATGATGTTTTTTTTAAAGGGAAAAGGCATGGCATCTCAAGCTAGTTCCCATCCATTGACTAACGTGTTTATGTTCCAAGATGGTCCATACGGTAGATGCGACAAAGTTGCACTATATTGTACAGGCTATCTTGACCAGTTTCCCGCATGGGAGAACCCGTGTTTTTACTCGCAACCTTCAGCTGGATCACCGTGGTATGATGTGCCATAGTCAATCTATGGTCTACTTAAAAGGTAAATGGCGTATGATGGCATGTCCCCTCATGTCTCATGTTAATATCAACCGATGTCCTTCATGTGTACTGAATAAGATTTTACATTGCTAACCATCAATCATGAGAATGATTAAATGTTACATAACACCACAAAAGAAATCAAACCAAATACCTCATAGCAACCAAATATCCTACATAGAGTATTTGCATGAATTGTTGAATGCTCTTGGATTGTTGGGTGTGGTTTTGCCCAACGCATATAGTACTTTACCACTTTACACCAACACCTATTTGCACATACAAAAGTTCCCAGAGAGTAGCTCTCCGACTGCATTAGACACAAGATCCTACCTCGGAGCATGTTCAAATGTCTCAACTACATTACCTCATTACGCCCCGAATAGTTCAACGGTTTCGAGCAGCTGTGTATTAACTTCACCAATGAGAAGCTGCAGCAGTTCTTCAACCACCACATGTTCGTCCTGGAGCAGGAAGAATACAAGCGTGAAGGTATTAACTGGGCCTTCATCGATTTCGGTATGGACTTGCTGGCCTGTATTGATCTGATTGAGAAGGTACAACGGCGATAGGATGCCTCTTTGAATCCCCTCATTATAGAGCGCTTCAATGCTGTGAACCAATAGTTGTTTCCAAATTGTTTTGTCTAAGCTGACGCTTGGACGATTAATCTGAAAAGGCCAATGAACGGACCTTTGTAGGTGTTACTTTTTTCCTTTAAAATCACTTTCTGCTGAATGTCTTCGATTGTAAGAGAAACAAGTTCCTGAAGAACGCTCTTACCTAGTGACGATAAATCATCGTTAGCAGCGAAGAAAAGATCGATAGAGCAATATCTTTTCTTTTCCCAGTTGCGTTCCCAAACACTGGCCGACAAGAAAATATGGAATTTTCTGACCAGTTTCGGCGTACACGATATTCTAACATTCATAAATAGTTGAAATCTTCCACGTATCGAAATGATTTCGCAACCGTCACTAACCTCTACCCATATTCCTTAATGTTTTATCCATTCCACCATGTTTACCACATACCTGTTGCTACTATGTGTTTTGATCGGTTCTACTTGCGCGATATGTGACGATGCGCAGTTTAACGGATTTGAGCAGCTGTGTATTAACTTCACCAACGAGAAGCTGCAGCAGTTCTTCAACCACCACATGTTCGTGCTGGAACAGGAAGAGTATCAGCGCGAGGGTATCGAATGGACCTTCATCGATTTCGGCATGGATCTGCAGCAGTGTATTGAACTGATCGAGAAGGTAGAGCTAACTCGGGACTGAAACTCTGCCACGCTGCCCGCCAACGCCGCGCTATGCTCGAGATGTCCTGTGACCGAGCGTTACTTGACATCGTTGTTGTTGTTGTTGTTGTTATTGTGTTCTGTAGTGTACTCATGTGTTTTCTTTATCTTTATACCTTTATCTTTAAACCACCTAGGATCGGAAAACGAAGCTCGAACCTTCGATCACGATCATCTCCACTAAACTGAACATTTCTCTTTTCTCTCTTTCTTCTCTTACCATACCATAACCCCCACGTACCACCCCGTATCGCGTTTGTGTTCTCATCATTAACACGTTCTGCCTCACCATAAATCGTTCACCTTATGTTTATGTTGCGATGGTCGCGTCACCTTCAACAACATACGCCCCCTTCCCCCTCTTCACTGTGTATCTGCTCTTTCCCGTGCGACAATGGCACAGAACAACGGTTTCAATCAGCTCTGTATCAATTTCACCAACGAGCGGCTACAGCAATTTTTCAATCACTACATGTTCATCCTCGAGCAAGAAGAGTACGAACGCGAAGGCATACAGTGGACGTTTATAGATTTCGGGCTCGATCTGCAGCCTACGATCGATTTGATCGAGAAGGTAGTACCGAAGTGGTAATTCATCTTATCGCCTAGAAATCGTCTACGCCGCCGGGAACAACGGCGAATACGGCGTTGTTCCCATGGAGGATTTTGCACAAAAAGTGTTATTTTTTATTTTGAAAGTAGCATAGTAAATATTACCGTGCCTCAGATTGTTTTTGTGAAGCACATAGTAGTAGATAGAACAGTAACTTAAAGTAATAGTATATAAAAAGTATCTCAATTTTGTCGATTCAACCGCTGTGAAATTATCGCAGAGGGTAGAGCGCAGAGCAGCAGTCACAGCAGGACATTTTAAACTCTTTTTCCCCTCAGTATCTTAGTAGTTTTGTCCTGTTGTTAAAATTTGTTAGATTTTGTATTTTCATTGCAAGTGCCATTTTTTTCCTCCATTTTGAATGTTGTTTTGTACTATTCTTCAAAGCGTAATCATTTTCCCGGTTTCACCGTTTTTACCGTAGAATTAGTTGCAAACATAACAATACGCTGCTTCGATGCTATTTGTTAAAGCTAGCAAATGGTAAGTGCTGCATGCGTGTACTAAAAACTACAAGTAGAGCTCGTATGAGCAGCAGAAGTGTTTATACTAATAATACAGCAAACAGCTGCATCGTTTATTTTGTTTTTCTTACGGAAACAATGCTAATTGCAAAACCTGCCTTGCATGCCACTCAGTATCAACGTCGACAAAATATCTAATGTACAACTTTTCTCATCTAATTTTTCTCCGTCCCACCAACGCCGTCATTCCGTCACTTGTACTTGACGTCGTCGCAAACAGCCCATGGGTATCCTGTCGATTCTTGAGGAAGAGTCTATGTTCCCGAAGGCCACTGATCAGACCTTCGCTGAGAAGCTGATGACGAACCATCTCGGCAAGTCGGCTCCGTTCATGAAGCCGCGCCCACCGAAGCCAGGCATCCCGGCCGGTCACTTCGCCATTGGTCACTACGCTGGTGTTGTGTCGTACAACATCACTGGATGGCTTGAGAAGAACAAGGATCCGCTGAACGACACTGTCGTCGACCAGTTCAAGAAGGGTAGCAACGCCCTGATGGTTGAGATCTTCGCTGATCACCCAGGCCAGTCGGCTGATCCGGCCGCCGCCAAGGGAGGTCGTGGCAAGAAGGGTGCTGGTTTCGCCACTGTCTCGTCCTCGTACAAGGAACAGCTGAACAACCTGATGACGACGCTGAAGTCTACTCAGCCTCACTTCGTCCGTTGTATCATTCCCAACGAAATGAAGACGGCCGGTGTCGTTGATGCTCACTTGGTCATGCACCAGCTGACTTGTAACGGTGTACTTGAAGGTATCCGTATTTGCCGTAAGGGCTTCCCTAACCGCATGATGTACCCTGACTTCAAGCTGCGGTAAGTATCTAGTTTAACTAAATCCTCCCCCTAGGTGCGACGTATCTACATCAAAGAAACGGAATGGAACTCTGAGATGATACCGATCCCTAGTCTCAAATACTCCTTCAGTCCGATCCAGTCTCCTTCAGAGATTGAGAAAGCAAAAAACAATAGCTGATCTTTGTATTTTTCTGTCTCTTCTATTTTCCCTTTGGCGTCGTACTTGTTGCTCCCCCTTGCGTCTTATCCCCTGAACAGTTATCTGATCTTGGCCCCAGCCGCCATGCAGGCTGAGACTGAGGGCAAGAAGGCGGCCGAGAAGTGCTTCGAAGCTATCGGTCTGGACCCCGACTCCTACCGTATTGGTCACACCAAGGCAGGCATTTTTTTACTTTGAACTTTCTTCATGAAATCCACCCCTCTGTCCGTCATGTGTCTTGTCCGTTTTCATACTACGTGTTGTAGCCGACGTAACGAATAATGATCGGCCCTTTCGTCACCCTTGTCCGTGTCTGTGATTCGTACCGAGTTATCTTCCAGATCAAACCCCATCGAACCCCATTCCACCCGTTCCACATACTTGGAGGCGTCGTTCCAAGCCTTTGCGACAGTGGTAGTTGTCTAACCAAACTTTCAAGGACTCAGCTCTGTCGACAAATCCGTTCATATGTGCCGTTACATCCCCGTATTCATACTGTTGTTTTTGTCCATTTCTTTTTTCTCCTGTTCATCCAACGTATGTGTTCACAATCGTCACCCGCACGCAATATTTGATCCAAACAAAATTACCAAAACTCTTCGTCCAAACATCATGACACGATACCGAACGAAAACAGGTACATGATCCTTAACCCTAAGGGCGTCGAGGCCGAGAAAGACTTGAAGAAGTGTGCCCAAGTCATCATGGATGCGGCCGGTCTCGACAGTGAACTGTACCGTCTCGGAAACACCAAGGCATGACCCCAGTTACTCTATATACCAGTTTGATACTATCATTATACCCTGTCACCAAGCGTGCCTTGTACACAAAAGCTTCTATGTAAGCCCTGCCGGGTTGTCTGTGCACGTTATGGAACCGACAATGAGCGTTCGTGGTTCCGCCGGCCAGGCGAATGTGTTGTGTTACCTCGCCAAATACTCAAACCCACCAATCCCCCTGCTCGTCCTGGGGGACCCTCACTTTGCTTTGGTTGACTCTGCCATAACCGGTGATACATCCACTCTTGTTGCAGAAGTTTGCCTTTGTTTTTGCTACACACTCTTCCTATCCCTCGCTCTCTATCTCTATTCTCCTTCCACCCCAGCCACTGTCTCTTTCTCTCTATTCGTGTTGTCTCACAGTCCTGTTATTGGAAATCTTCTTTCCTAGCCGATCTCTAATCACAGCCAAATGAATTGGTGTCTGTTTTTCTTTCTTTCTCTATATTCGTACCACTACATAACGAATTGTGCCAACAAAATGACCAACAATTCGTCCAAAATTTGCTCGTACAACCAAAACTCCGCCAATACAGCTACAAAATCCTGAATCCCAAAGCCGTCGACGGTTTGGACGTTGAAAAGGAGGGTCGCAAAATTGCTCAATTGATCATCGAAGCCGTTGGGCTGAATGCCGATCAGTACCGTTTGGGAATGACCAAGGCATGAACATTCAAATTAGTAAACTCTACATTTTTTACATTTTGTTGCGAATTGGCATTAGTAGAAATTGGCATCTAGACCATTGTGAATAGTATCGCGCTAGCTCATGGTAGGCTCGTAGTATTAGCGGAGCGAGTTTGTAGTAGTATCATCCGTAGCCGGGATTCCCACTGTATAAAGTAGCCCTCATTGGCCGGGATAAAGGTTACACCAACAAGACCGTGCACCTTTGTTTCGTACCCAACATGAATGTACACTTCCAATCGTCTCGAAATCGATGATACTTGCAACACCGAGACTGAATGCGATGTACTCATACGTTTTCGTTTCGATACCCCTTTTACCCGATCACTTAGTGTATAGCGTTCCATACATGTTCCATACATATGCGTTTCACATTTCTCTCCCACTTTCCAAACGCATTTATTACTGCACGTTGTATTTTTCTATCTCTTCACACCACAACCAACCACCAACAACAACCACTACACGATCCCGCTGAAACGCAGATACAAAATTCTGTGCCCACAACTCATCAAAGAGCCTTGCTCGCCAGAGAAAGTGACTCAGATCGTACTCACCCACATACAACTGCCGGAAGAGCAGTTCCGCATGGGCAAGACCAAGGTATAACTGGCTGGTCTATCATGTGCACCAACTCAATCGAACGTGTGCTATATTCGCCAACTATGTGCATGCTGAACGCAGTACCTTTCCATTCCCTTTTTCTCAGTACGGAACTAACATACACACGCACACACAATTACTACCACACCCCTCATGTTTTCGTGTGTGATCTTTATAAATAAAATCTTCCCCGTTTGGATTCAAATAACTCTGACTCACTAGAAGAACCAAACCACCACTTGCCGGTGGGATGGTTGCGCAAAATCTGACAGCAATAAATTTTCCGTCTCTCTTCGCACAGACGCTCACCATATGTTTTCTTCCAATTGCCAATAAAACACCATCCTGGTAAATTGCTTATACTTTCCATCTTCATCTGTTCTATCTGCTGCCTACTCTATCGCTATGTGTTTTATGTTGCATCATATATGTGTACATATGTGTGCTGTGTCCTTCATCTCACTGTATTTCATCTGTTCACCCGAACCATCGAACCAACCCATCAATGAAAAAGTATGGCGCAAAGCCGACGAGATCATCTTCTAACCGGTTGTATTTCTTTTTCCACACGGCACGTCCGTAACGAACTGTGATGCCCCGTAAACTTCACGTTTCCCACGAAAACAGGTGTTCTTCCGTGCCGGTGTCCTGGGTCAGATGGAGGAGTTCCGTGATGAGCGTCTCAGCAAGATCATGTCCTGGATGCAGGCTTGGTGCCGCGGTTACCTGTCGCGTAAGGAGTTCAAGAAGATGCAGGAGCAGCGCGTCTCCCTGGAGATCGTCCAGCGCAATCTGCGCAAGTACCTGAAGCTGCGTACCTGGGCCTGGTGGAAGCTGTGGCAGAAGGTCAAGCCTCTGCTTAACGTTTCCCGTGTTGAGGACCAGATTGCTGTGAGTATTTTTAGGCCCGTTACACCGAACGGCAGTAGTGATGTGCTGTGGTCTGGCTACTTGCGTCACCATCGGTTCACCACTACCGCAAACAGGAACGGCCGTTGGGGCGTTGTCTGGGAATCTGATGTTGGTTGATTGACGGCTGTGCACACCTGTCGCGTAACAAAAATGTTATGCAGCACCGATGATGTAGATGACCTGTGCCCTCGGTTTTCGTTTAGCTGAGACACACATTTTCACCTGTCGTGATTTAGATGATGAAATCGCTCTACCAAACCCAGGACCCAAATGAATAGCTGGCAGCGTGTGACTCATATGCGCCATATCTTAAGCCGGATGAAAGTGTGTAGGAAACGAGATCTAAAATTAAGAACTTTTCCCAACCAGATCCGTTCCATCCGTTTGATTCCAAAAATACTAGAACTGCTAGATGAAAAAAAGGGCAGGGCAAAGACAAGCAGGAAAGGACAGGAAGTAATGTGTTTCGCATTCCTTCGGCTTGTAGCGCGGTTGAGATGGGAGTATAATTTGAGTGCTAATGATGGAAAACAAGGCCACCCGTTCCGTTATTGCCACCAGCCACTTTGAGGCACTTTTTTCTTCTTTTTTTTACTGCACCATTTTGCCATCGAGAAGAAACGGAAAGGTATCCCGCTAGATTATTTATTCAATCGTTTCGCTCCTACCCCCCGCTTTTTTTCGTTTGAATGTGGACGACTCGACACTAAC